>NW_022111319.1:2909013-2925748 GCF_000313985.2 Echinops telfairi
GGGATGACCCAGCCAAGATGCAGTATAGCACATATGAAACACACAACATTCCTCTAGTTCTTTAATGCTTCCTCCCCTACCCCATGATCATGACCCCAGTTCTACCTTACAAATCCGGTTAGACTGAAGCATGTACACTGGTACAAAGAAGAGCTCTCAACACACGGAACCCAGGGCAGATAAAGCCCTCAGGAACAATAATGGGAGTAGTGATATCATGAGGGTAGGGGAAGGTGGGGAGAGAAAGGGGAGATAAGGGAGACAGATTGCAATGATCAACGTACACCGCCACCCCCCAATGGGGACAAATAACAGAAACATGGGTGAAAGGAGAGACTGAATGGTGTGAGGTATGAAAATAATAATAATTTGTCAAGGGTTCACAAGGGTTGGGGGGGGGGCTTGAAGCGGAGCTGATACCAAGGGCTCAAGTAGAAAGAATATATTTTGAAAATGATGATGGCAACATATATACAAATGTGCTTGACACAATGGAGGTATGGATTATTATAAGAGCTTTAAGAGCCCCCAATGAAATGATTTTTTAAAAAGAAAGAAAAAAAGTGAAACAACAAAATGCAAAATTATCAAACAATATCATTAATATCAAAAGTAAGTAAGATTTTGCTGAAGATAATTCAGAATGGTTGTGGCAGTTACATTGATAAAGAACTGTCAGAAATTTGCCCTGGATTCATAAGAGAAGGTTGAAAAAAATATATCCTTGCTTGTGTCGATATATATTGGTTGAAAGTGAGTAATACCAGAAAGGTATTTATCTGTTTCTTAGTGAGTACACAAAGGCCCTTATGGATAGCATTATGAAGAATGAGAATTCCAGAAACTTAATGTGCTCATGTGTTGCCTGTACATAAAGCAACAGGTGGTCATGCGGTTTAAAATCAGTGAAAGTTGTGTCAGGGTTGGAACCTTTCACCATACTTATTGAATCTGTAGAAGGAGCCCTGGTGGTGTGGTGGTTACATGTTAGGCTGCAATCTGCATGGTCAGTAGTTCAAAACCACCAGCAGCTCTGCGGGAGAAAGACTGTGCTTTCTACTCCTGTAAACAGTACAGTCTTGGAAACCCACAGGGTGTCATTGTGAGTCAGCATTGACTCGATGGCAGTGAGTTTGATTTTTTTTGCATCCAATCGATATGCTGAACAAATAATTTGAGAAGGTGAACTATATGAAGAAGAACATGGTAACAGGATTGGAGGAAGGCTCACTATTAACCTGCCATGTACAGATAACAGCCTTGTTTTCTGAAAATGAGGATCTGAAGCAATTTAGCTGGCGATCAAGGAAATCTACCTTTGGATTACACTACAACATAAAGAGAAAAATCATCATCATCATAATTGGATCAAAAAGTAACATCATAATAAATTAAGTAAACATTGAAATTGTCAAGGATTTTGTTTTACTTGAATCCACAGTCAATGCTCATGGAAACATCAGTTAAATTAAACAAAATATTGTTTGGGGAAATCTGCAAAAGACTTCTTTAGTGAAGAAAAAAAAGAAAAGAAAAAAACAAGGATGTCACTTTGAGGACTAAGTAAGCGAAGCCATGGTATTTTCCATGTCCTTGCATGCATGTGAAAGCTGGACAATGAATAAGGAATACCAAAGAAGTTTACAGCAACTAACGGTATTTCTGTTGTAGCAGCACTAAGAAACTAAGGCATTCTGTTTCTTCACTTGTTGAAATATCTTCAAAGCATTTACTGCTTCTTTTTGTTTGCTTTTGATGTTACCTCAACTTTTTTGTTTGTTTGTTTGTTTGTTTCTTTTTGTTTTTTAACATTTTATTAGGGGCTCATACAACTGTTATCCCAATCCATACACACATCAATTGTGTAAAGCGCATTTGTACATCGTTTCTCAAAACATTTTCTCTCCACTGAAACCCCTGATATTAGGTCCTCATTTTTTCCCTCCCTCCCCGCTCCCGCCTCCCGCATGAGCCCTTGATAGTTTATAAATGGGTATTTTGTCATATCTACCTCAACTTTTTATTTAAAAAATATTTAGACCTAGAGTGAAATTTGAAAGAGTAATATGAACGTTTTGCGCATTTTTCCATCTGTCCCTATAGTTTTGTAAAAAAATTGAAAGTAAGTTATATGAAGAATCATGGTAGTTTTCCTATGATTTTTTTTTTACATTTCTTCCAAGTTATCAAATTTAATAGCACTGAATTCTTCATCTTATTCTTTTATAATCTTTCTTCTCCTGTAAAAGTTTATAGTAATGGACCCTATTTCATCTTTTATCCTAGTAATGTATGTCTTCTCTTTTCTTTCTTCATAGAAAGTTGCCTAAAAGTTTGTCAGTTTTCATGATATTTTCAGAGAACCAGATTTTGGTTTCCTTGATTGTCTATATTATTGCTCCAGTCCTTATTTCATTAATGTGAACAAAAATCTAAGTTTCATTCAGCTTGTTTTAGGTTTAGTTTTCATTTCTTATTCTAGTATCTTAAGGTGGCATGTGTCATTTTTTCCCCTTTTAACACAGGTATTTATCACTATTTTTAATTATTTTAAAATTTTCTTTTGGTTTCTTTTTACTTATTGGTTATTGAGAAGTGTGTTGGGTAATTTCCACATTTGTAAGTTTTGAAAATTTTCTCATTTCATCCTACTGTGGTTATAATACTGCATACTATTTATTTAAAATATGGAAGGTTTATTTTATAATTTAACCTTTGATCTATCATATCTATCTTTATTATAGATTAAAGTTTATTACACTGGAGTTGGATGAAATTTTCTATAGCTGTCTGCTAGGTCTAGTTGATTTATACTGTTGCTCAGATCTTCTATATTTTGTTCATCATCTGCCGAGCTCTTCTCTTACTTAAAGTTGTATATTAAAATGTTCAATTGTTATTGTTAACTTGTCTTTTTCTCCTTTCATTTATGTCAGTTTTATGTCATATATTTTGGTGTTCTGTTATGAGGTACTTATATGTTTATAATTGTTATATCTTACTGATGTACTAATCTTTTTATCAATACAAAATGTCCTATTTTTCATCTAGTAACCCTTATTGCTTTAGAGACTGTTTTATCTAGTATTAGTATGGACGGTATAGGTTTATTCTGGTTGGATAATACATTTTCCATCCACTTATTTTCAGTGCATTTGATCTTGAATCTAATGTGCATGTACTTGGGTTGGTTCTTCATTTTAAAATTCTGTCACTATCCTTATTTTGGATTATTTAATCTGTTCGCATTTAACTTTGTTATTGTTGCAGTTAGATTTACATCACCCATTTTATACTTTTCTCTGTTCATGTCTTTTTCATTCCTCTATTCTTCCTTCGTTGTTTTATTATGTCCTATTTTATTATGGTGTATATTAATTAATTTAATAATTTTTCAGTAACATTTCAAGTTATTTCCTCACTGGCTATTATAGGGCTTACTATGTACAGCTTAAATGATCTGAATCAGGTTGATTTATACTATGTTATTTTCAATTATATATAAAATATTTTTCTTTACAACTAAATTCCTATATTTTCCATTTATTCCTCTTTTTGGTATAGCAGTTATACTTGTTGATTCTATAAGTGCTATAGAAAACAATACATTGTTATATTCATTACCTTATATAAATATTTGTTTTTCAAAATATTTGGAGAATTAAAAGAGCAAGTACACATTTATAACTATTGTTATTCAAGGAGCTTCAAAAAGTTCATGGAGAAATCCTACTAACTATTAAGTCCATCATTTAATTAACTTTTGAAGCTTCCTCATATTTACATTCCTATGTTATTTTAAGTTCATTTCTCATTTAACTTTGTGTATTGTAGTTGCCACTTGGAATTATCTCCTTAGCCCCATACAACTTGGTTCACTCACAGCTCCTTTTCCTTGTTATTATTTTTTAATGCAGCTAGCTCAACAATACACCACCTGAAATTATATGAGGACGCTTCAACAATTTGGTGGAGAATTTCCATTTTCAATGACTTTTTGAAGTTCCCTCATGCACGGTTATCCCTGCCATACAGTCAATTCTGACTCATAGCAACCCTATAGGACAGAGTACAACTGGCCCTGCTCCTGCGAGTTTCTGTGACTGGAACTTTTTAAGCAGTAGAAAGCACTGTCTTTATCCCTCAGAGCAGCTGCTAGTTTTGAACTACTGACCTTGCAACTAGCATAGTCATAACCACTATGCCAGCAGGGCTCCCTCTCAAGATTCCTCTGATGGCAGCAATTACATATCCCTTGTGCCATATCCTCTTCTGAAGCTGACTTGAATTTCTAGAAGTTCTTGTTGATATGCTGCTTACAGAAATGAGCACTTTCTTGATTTAAGTAAGTGAATTAAAATATTGTAATAGTATAATGTCCCATATTAAGTAAAAATACATAAGTCACATACATACGTGGAAATGATAGATACATGAATAGATCTAGGGCTCACACTTCTAGCCCCAATCTAAAGAACAATTAGTTCACATGACATGGCCCTGCTTGATGCTCACTCTCATAAAGTGATCACTGAAGGTATCTTATAATAAAGTGTGGCAAAGAAACGAGATGGTGGCCAGCTATTAGAAAGAGTAGTATCTATGCCCTTAAAAGCTGGTCTTCAAACAAGTGGCTATCTAAGTGAGGCATCAATTAAATCCACATGGAAGAAGCACACCAGCCTGTGTGATCCAAGGACTATAAATAATAAAATCCAAATCAGAAGGAGGTAATTGTATCAGAGCTTAAATTGTGAACAGTTGGTTTACAGAAAGCTATGGATCACAGTGGAAGCCCATTGGCAGGGCCCACAAGTAGATTAAGTCTCTGGTGAATTCCCTTTGGCCATGGTCAGGGGATGTGAATAGTCTTGTTATCACCAGAGAGCATTGTAAAACTGATTGTGGTAGATATAAACTAAAACCAAACTCACTGCCGTGGAGTCAATGCTGACTCATAGCAATCCTATAGGGCAAGGTAAAATTGCTCCTGTGAGTTTCTGAGACTGTAATTCTTTATGGGAGGAGAAAGCCCTGTCTTTTTCCTGTGGAGCACTTGGTGCTACGGAACTACTGACCTTATGGTTAACAGCCCAATGAGTAAACACTACACCCCCACAAGCTCCTCATGTTAGATATAGTTAGGTTGAAATATAATATGTTACTTGATCTCCTTCTTGACACATTTAAAAGTTATTATAGTTTTAGAACAAAAAAAAGAAGGGGAAATACATCATACACGAGTATTGGGCCTCCAGTGAATCCACTCTGTTCGTAGACCAGGGATGTGAATGTTTGATTGTTAATGTAATTAGTTAATATTAATGTTGATTGTAAAATCTTAATTATTGTACAACTCTTCTTGATATGATTGAACTATTGAATTGTGTGATATGTGGATTCTGTGCCAATAAAGCGATTAATAAAAATGAAGTGGAAATGGGAACCAGTGAAAAGAGTAAGACAAATGGAGAGAAGTCATTAGAGAAACTCAGATAATTAACATTAGAAAAATATAAAAGATTAAACATGTTCAAAGAACTGAAAAAAAGAGAGAGTTAACAGCAAAGTGAAATCAAGAAAACAATACCTGAACAAAGTATGAATATAACAAAGAGATGGCCACTATTAACCCAATTTTGTAAAAATTTTAGAAAATTGTATCATCATAATACTTTACTTAAAAGAGAAAAGACACTGGGGGAATTTCTTCAGAAACCATATAGACACTAAGAATCTAATCGCATAAATACATAAAAGCTCAGCAATTAAAAAATACAAGATATTTTTATATATGTATTTATATTGCAGCAAATGTATCCATGAACATAGTAGGATATATAGCAGGCAAAGTTGTAAAAGCTTCTTAGTAATGACCAAGCACCTTGAAGGAAAAGTCACTGAGTCTGAGGGTTTAAGACTATAATTTCAGGGAACAAGAAGAATGATTCGCAAAACAAAGTTCATGAAGGCAGTGTTCTTCATCCTACTTTGGTGAGTAGCAACTGGAATGTTAGAAACTTAAGATAAGTGGCTACCCAAGGTGAAACTATAGGTCTTTCCTAATCAAAAGTAGAATGAAAAAAATCAAAGATACATGGAAACCATTAGTCCAAAAGAGACCAAAGAGCTAAATGGTGCCCAGCTACAACTTCTGATGGATCAAATTGATGGGATTGCAATGAGAGGATTAAGGGGGAGAAAAATGTGAAACAAAGCTCAAAAATCATAAAAAAGACCAGTCTTACGAGTCTGATAGAGACTGATGGGACTCTCAAAACTATGGTCCTTAGAGCTATACTTACCCTCATGTCTCAACTTTCAGCCAAATGATAAACCGGTAAAGAACAATAAGACCAGGGTGATACGCATTCCTTAGAATAATCAACCATCTGAAATTAAAAGACCAGTATTTGCCCAGTGATCAAACTCAGAAGGTAGGAAGAGATAAGAAAGAATGGAAGCAGTACATACGGAGGAAATGTTGTGATCAATTCCACAAAATAAAATGCATACAAATTATTGGCTGGAAAAATTTCTCCGCTGAACTTTCACCCATTTCAACATTTTCATCCATTTGGGAAGTTGACAGATGTCCAGAATGAGGTTTGTCACCAATCGACAATCCACCTTTTGTGAAACAAACAAAAAAACGCACTTACTCACTTGAGGTCTTCCCATAGCAGTGTCCTTGTAAGCTGTGTTCAACATAACAGTTTCTGCGTCATTGTCAAGCAGGAAACAAAATTTCACAGCTTCGCAGCTGTTCTCTTAAATCAGCCATCACAAAACAACAAGGTTTGAACGAAACTGGTTTTACAAAAAAATTCACTGTGACCAGAGAGGACCTTCCCAGGCAAAGCCACTGGGTGCATTAACTCAGAGCAAGTTGCTCAGTGCTCGCCTATCAGGGAAAATGAGTCCTATGAAAGCTCTGCTCCGCCCGGGGCAATTCTGTTTGTTGCTGCTGTTGTTACCCCTTTGTATATTCCAAAGCCTTGAAACCAGTGACATGAATAGTCTTATTACAATATTGATTGTAGCACTATTCACAATAGCCAAAACATCTAAATGAAAATCAGTAGATGAACAAGTAAAGTTGGTTCATATTTACAATGAAATACTATTCTACCAGAATGAAAAATTAAGTCTTTATACATGCCATGGACAGACTTTGAAGACATTATGCTGAGTGAAATAAGGCAAGCATAAATGGACAAATTTCGTTTGACCTCAGTTATATAAAAAAGACAAGAATAGGTAAAGCTATAGAGATCAAAGCTTATTGGTGCTTACCAGAGACATGGGGAAAAGGTAAACATGCTTTATAAAACAATTGGTTTCTATTCAAGGCAATAGAAAATTTGTTTGATTAAGTTTAAAGGTCAATTAATGTAATTAATGCCCACAAATTGTAAAATCTGAATTGGCGAATGTTTTCTGATACATGAGAATATATTGACCATGAGGAGCCCTGGTGCTATATTGAATACAAGTTGGACTGCAATCTGAAAGCTCAGCAGTTCAAAACTACCAGTGGCTCCATGGAAGAATGAGGAGACTTTTTACTCCAACAGTTAGTCTTGGGAACTCACGAGGGTAGTTCTACCTTGTCCAATAGTGTCACTATGAGTTAGCACAGGCTCAGTGACAGTGAATTTAGAGAGAGAGATTTACCACAAAATAGACAGCTGCTTGGGCAACAACCAAACACCTCTGCACTGACAGAGGACAAACAAATCTATCTGGAAGTACAGCCAAAATATTTCATAGATGAAAGGATGGTGAGCTCATGCTTTGTAAAGTAGAGGTCAGTAAAAGATGATAGATAGATAGATAGATAGATAGATAGAGAGATAGAGAGATAGAGAGATAGCCAGAGCCTCAATGAGATGTTGGCAGTTGTTTTAACAATGGACTCAAACGAAACACTTGTGAAGATGGTGAAGAAACTGGCAGTATTTCATTTTTGTTGGATATAGGGTAATTTGATATCCAGAATATATTTTCAAAATAAAAACAAACTCTTCTACCACTTAGCAACAAAAAAAGATCACTCAATAGACGTGTTTAAAGAATTTGATCAATATTTCATTAAGAAGATATACAAATGACCAACAAGCGTATGTATGTCAGTAGGCGTTAAATCCAAACCAAACCACTTCTGGTTTAATTGGTACTGACTCATGGTGAACCCATGCGTTGCAAAGTAAAACTGTGCTCCATTGGGCTTTCAAGGTTGTGGCCGTTTAGAAGAAGATCATAAGTATTTTCTTCTCAGGTCGCTCTATATGGGTTCAAACTGCCAACCATTCAGTTAGTAGTTGAATGCTTAACCCAGGAGTTCCTACTAGTCATTAGCAAAATAAAGACCATAAGATACCATTTCACCTCCAGTAAGATGGCTATGATAAGGAAAAATAAACAAGTGTTGCCAAGGAAATAGAGAATCAAAACCCTTATCGCTCATAGAACTGTAAAATGGTGCGGAAACTATGGAAAACAGTTGGTAGTTCATCAGAGAATTAAATATAAAATTACTGTATGATCTGATATTTCCCCTCCTAGGCATAGTCCCAAAAGAATTGCAAGCAGCAATGCAAACTGATGGCAGCACTATTCAGAATAGCATAAAGGTGGAAAAAATGTAAATGTATATGAACAGATAAGTAGATACAAAATATCAATGCATAAATTAAATATTTCTTAGTCATAATGAGAAATGAAGTCCTTAAAAACATTGATGAAAATTTAAAATATTGTGCTAAGTGGAATTTAGCATACCAAATTTCACTGAGTGTTTTATCTTCATCTCCCTTGATAGTTAGATTTTATGTGAACTTGACTGGACCAGGATTCTTCCACAATGTGATACAACTTAGTGTGGTCAACTCCCCAATGGAATCTTCTATAAAGCAGTAAAGTAGCTGTGGAAACCATATAATGGGACACCACCTCCTTAATCTGGTCACGGCCTTGGTCCAATTGAGGGAAGGTTTCATTTTGTGTGTGGTTTACTCTTAGTGTTGTGTGACACTGTAGGGAAGCTAGATCATTTCTTGTGCTGGATCTGGATCCTGCTTCTGGTTTGTCAACCTCCATTCATATCATTTGCTTATCTCAGGGGCCTCAGTAGATGGCTGACCTTGCGTTCACTTCGTTTTGCATCCTCCAGCCTGTGTGTGTTCCTGCTTCATTGACCCCTGCAACTACATGGGTTGGGAGAGGCCTTCAGTTTACATCTGGTCCAAGGCCTTCATCCAAACGGGACTTACCTACTTCTACAACTGTGTGAGCCATTTCGTGATATAAATCACGTTGGTTTTGTTTCTCTAGAGAACCAAGCCTAACACACCTCCTTTGCTGATTTCTGATGTTATTAACATCCAACGGGCTCTTGTATCTTTATTTGTTTTGGAAACAGATACAGTTTAGTGTTAACTGCATGTTCAAAAATAAATACACACTTTTGATACTCCAAGAGGTAACTAATCAAACAATTATAACACAATTACAACATTTATCAGCAATTATAACAATTATCAAGCAATTACAACACAACATAATTTATGCTGATGATAGAGGTATCTGCAAGATGCCATTAGAGTGAAGATAACTCCAATAATTAGCTTTTAATTTCCCTATAACCTTCAGATTGGATATAGAATCCACCTCTGGCTTCACCATCACCCCTACCAGAACCTTTGCAAGTAGATCAATGCAATAAAATCAGCATGGCTATGATTTTGTTTTAAAAAAATTAAATTCATCCCAGAAAATAAGTCACATTAAAACCTTCAAAAAATCTGGTTCCGTTCCTAAATGTTTCCTCCCCGCTCCCACTGCCATGACTCGAATTCGAACTTGCAAGTCTGGCTAGACCAGAGGATGTACACTGGTACAGATAGGAACTGAAAATACAGGGAATCCAGGGCAGATGATCCCTACAGGACCAGTGGTGTCAGTGGCGAAACAGGGAGGGTAGATGGAGAGTGGGTAGGAAAGAAGGAACCGGTTACAAGGAACTATATGTGACCTCCTCCCTGGGGGATGGACAACAGAAAAGTGGGTGAAGGGAGATGTTGGACAGGGCAAGATATGACAAAATAACAATTTATAAACTATCAAGGGCTCATGAGGGAGGGGGAGCGGGGAGGGAGGGGGAAAATGAGGACCTAATGCTGGGGATTTAAGTGGAGAGAGAAAATGTTTTGAGAATGATGAGGGCAATGAATGTACAAATGCGCTTTACACAATTGATGTGTGTATGGATTGTAAGAGTTGTATGAGCCCCTAATAAAGTAATTTTTAAAAAAAATCTGGTTCCTACCCCCACATTTCTTGTTGGTGCTCATTCATCTA
Organism: Echinops telfairi; assembly: GCF_000313985.2. Taxonomy (NCBI): domain Eukaryota; kingdom Metazoa; phylum Chordata; class Mammalia; order Afrosoricida; family Tenrecidae; genus Echinops; species Echinops telfairi. The sequence continues at coordinate 2,919,376 of NW_022111319.1, forward strand.
ATTGCTATCCTTGAAATTTTATCTAAAATAAAATTACCTAATAAAAAACCAACTCCTTCAGCTCTGTACTGTGTGGTGAGAAGTAGAGAACCAATGTTTGCCCTGGTCTTTGAAGACATCTGTTAACCTTGCTAAAGAGCTTGTAGGTCCATCCTATAATAAAAGAAAGGGCTTTACAAAATTTTAGGAATGTTCTCTACTAAACTGCAGAGAACAAACCTGAATCTGGAGCGGTTCAGCACATTAAGACAGCTAGTTTTGAATCTGTCTAATTGTCTTGAAGAAATATAGTAACTGCTTAATCTAAGGGATAGATAAGGAGAGATTCGGGATGAACTGCCATTATTTGCTATATAGTGAAGATGACTGTGAGATTTCTAGAGTGAAAGACTAGGTGAATGAACTAGGATGCCATTTACTGGCATAGGTAATACAAAAAGATGAGATAATTTTCAGAAATTATTAAGTGTAGTTTCAGATATTTAAATTGTCTTACTTGTTTTTCACCATTTCTCCATCAGCAAAATGTGAAGGCTGCATTATATATTCCCCAATGTTTCATATATTATATAATTCAACTCTATTTTCTTCTTCCATAGAGAATTCCAAAAGTTAAGGGAATAAGTTTCATCTAACAAGGGAGGTCTTTCGGGATATTTTGCTATTAGTACCTTTATTACCACCCCATAGTTTGACAAACAAATTTGTCAAAGCATTGCATGTGTTAGAGTCATTTTGGGCCAAAAGTAATCTCAGAGATTTTTTTCTTACCCCTTAAAAATCTGTACGATGTTTAAATATTATGGAGTGGAGAAGTCTTGGGGGTCTTAGTTTTAGCATTGTGCTGGAAATGGTTTGTAATGTCTCACATGATATAATCACGTATATGGGGGAATTTTAAAAGCTGATAAATATAACCATTATTAATCATTACAGACATGTATATATGTAAATACATGTATTTACAATGACAGGGGAATAGATCTATGTACATAGTTATTTATAAAGTATTACAGTAGTGAATGGGCCTCTACTCAAGTACTCCCTCAACGCAAGAATAATTTGTTCTGCTAACATGGCACACTCTATGATGTTTACCTTCCCTGACACAATTGCTGAAGACAAAATGGGTGTGCATAAGCAAATGTGGTGAAGAAAGTTGATGGTGCCCGGCTATCAAAAGATATAGCATCTGGGGTCTTAAAGGCTTGAAGATAAACAAGCAGCCATCTAGGTGAGAAGCAACAAAGCCAACATGGAAGAAGCACACCAGCCTGTGTGATCATGAGGTGTCGATTGGATCAGGTATCAGGCCTCAAAGACCCAAAACCAAACCAAACAAACAAAAATCATGTCAATGGGAATGAGGACATAGTGGAGACCCAAAGCTCATCAGTAGTCAATTGTACACCCCGTGTCAGAACAGCCACAAGGAAAAGAAGAGCCAGTCAGGGTTCAGTATAGCACCGACGAAACACGCAATCTTCCTCTAGTCCTTTAATGCTCCCCTCTCCCACTACGATAACCCCAATTCTAACTTACAAATCTGGCTAGACCAGAACATGTGTACTGGTACAGATAAGAGCTCAGAACACAGGGAATCCAGAGCAGGACCAATAAGGGGAGCAGCGATACTAGGAGGGTAAGGGGGTGGGGGCAGTAAGGGGGAACTGATCACAATGATCAACGTATGGTTCCCATACCAGGGGGATGGACGTACAGCAGAAAAGTGGATGAAATGAGACAGCAGTTTGTGTATGACATGAAAAAAAGAATTTATAAATTATCAAGGTGGGGAGGGGGAGGGACGGAAGTGGAGGAAGAAGGGAAAATTAGGAGCTGATGCTAGGGGTTCAAGTATAAAGAAAATGTTTTGAAAAATATAATGACAATACATGTACAGATGTGTTTGGCAAAATGGATAGATGAATGAATTGTAATAAGAGCTGTAAGAGCCCCCAATAAAATAAAATTTAAATTTAAAAAAAGATAATATTTTAAGGAGAGATAAGAGATACTCAAAACATATTGCTTCTAATTACTTTATTACATTTCACTACTATCTAAGGTTTGGTATGATTTATATCTATTTCAACCTGTATGTTGAAAATAAAATAAAGTTATGTGCTACTATACATCTCTTCCCAACTTCAGTGGTTCATATTGGTAACTTAAAATTATCTTTAGTAAGAGAATTTACACCATAAAAATCAGGAAACACTACAAAACAGGATGTTCTCCCCTCACTACCAGTCAGACCTCACTGAAAGCTAGCAGTTACACATTTATCAATGTACCATTGTCATTGATAGTACAAAATAGTTTTTCTATTAATAGAATCTTGAGACAGTGGATGTTCAGACTATCTGCACTAGTAGACAGCTTACCTTCTAGTTTATCTCTTGAGCTTTATTTGTCAGTAGGGATTTTAGGCCTTGGAAAAAATGATTTAGGTAATCTTTTTCATATAATATCATTTTATGGGATCTGGTTTGTGAAATTTGGAAGTTTCTATATTTTCTCTCACCCACCAACTTCAGTTGGTGCCCTTTACCTTGTTGGTGATCTAGAGTTAGGATCACAATACTAATTAGGCCATACATTCTTAGTCTAAGTTCTACAGATGGAGTTCAGGGTCCTGTGAAATCCCTGAAGCTATTTGCAAAGTTTTGCATATATTTGCTTTTCTAAAGAAGCTCTACCACTTTCATCAATTGTTCAAAAATGTCATGGCCCAAACAGGATTAAGAAAGACTAATATGGAGTACCTTGTATGAAAAAACTAAATGTACACTATATAAGAAAAATAAACTAATGTATCCCACTTATTTTTGTATAGTAAATGAAAAAGCTACCGTTTGGCAGTCCCTTATCTTCAAGTAACCTATCTTTTTACAAGGTTTACTTGTAACGCCTCCTCCAATTACTTAATCCCTCTGTTTTTCTTTTTAATTTTTTACGGTTTTTTCACATTATAGTTTATTTCTTCCCCTTCTTTATTTATTCTTTTCCATGTATGTAATGTACACAAAATAGGCAATTATTTCAATATCTGGATAACTCAATTAAAAACAATACATTATATAAATATCTAATTAAATGGATGTTAAAAAATAACCCTTTAATCAAAAGAATTTATATCAAAACCAATGAAGAAATGATATTTACTTATGAGGAATTCAACACATTTTATGCATTTTATATGGTATTGTCAATACATTTGTAAGGTAAAAATAAATTTTTGTTTCTTATTTGTATCTAAACTATTACTAGCTGAAAATATAATGGGAATGTTTAGGGAGAGACAACAATAAGCAGTGCTTAAGAAGAAAGACTATGTAATCAGATAAAAATGGTTTCCTACAGAACTAGATGGTGCCTGCTTACCACTGCCAACTGTTCTGAAGAGGATCTTCTTAGATGGTCCTGAATAGAGTGGGGGAATAAATAAGCAATCAAGCTTAAAATCATAATGGAGACTTGGCTTAGCAGACAGATAGAAACTTGTGAGACCCCCAACACTATGGGTGTTATCTTTCAGATCTGGAGCTGAACTCACCTCCATGTTACAAAAAACTAAACGTTCAAGATCAAAAGGGTAGTATTTACTCAAGGACAAGGTCCACAGGGTTAGCAAAGAAGGAGCAATGAGAGCAGAAAACACAAGGAGGAAGTAGGATAAACAATAGTACATTGAATGGTTTGGAGTGGATGAGTTAAATCAGAATGTGTATAAACTGCTGAATGTCAAACTATAATGTGATATGTAAACCTTCACCTGATTCACAATTAAAAGGTTTTTTAAATGAGTCCACAATCCCATTTTTTATTAGCTGTGAGATCTTTAGTGTTATCCTATTAAATACTGAAGATACATGGCAACTTCTAGCAGGAAGTATACAATCTATTAAATCAGTCATGAAATTTAAAAGCTTTATATGTTTTTATTATTAGTTTAATAATTTAAATAAAACAATCTTGATTGATAGAAAGTAGCCTGAAATTCAACGACCACAAATAGTCTCATTTAATAGAAGACCATAGTAACCAGACATAATTCTGATGCTATTTTGTTTTATTTTTTAACTAACAATGGCCTTTTAAATATAAGATTACATTTCAAAAATACATTTTCCTTAGAAAAATATATCAAACATAACGACAAGAATTTCATAGTAATTAACCCCCTACTAGCAAAAATAACATCAATGAAAAATAAACCTGTTTTAAAAATTTAAACTCTACACAAATTATAGTTTCAGCTCAGTATTTAATCTATCAACATGTCCTAGAAATTATTTCATTATTTCCATATCTGCATTTTTTCCTTATTTCTGTCGCCACCCACATGTATCTATCTCATTAGTCAGCCTTCAAGCTCATCTTCCTCACCCTTCGAGTTATCCTACGTTCAGTTAGTACAATTAATAATCTATCTCAAATACCTATTCTATGATAAAAATAACTAACTACGAAGCACTTACAACATGTCAAGCATATTCTAAGTAATTTACACAAAGCATCTCAAGTCATCCTCACAACCCTAAACTTTAGTTGCTGCTGTTCTCTCTATTTTACAGAAAATGAAACTGAGGAACAGAGAGGTTATTTACTTTAAAGTAAATACATTTTGTAGATAAAGTGAGAAATCAAACACCAACTGTCTAACTTGAATTCAAATCATTTTAGCCATTCCACTACAGTGCAGAGTTCAAGAAACTCTGATTCTTTCTACATTTCATTGAATCTCTTCGGTAACATCATAGAATCATAAAAAAAAAGAGCTGAGACTATAGAGTCCATTTAGTCTAAAGAGAAGATATTAGTAGCCTATGGATTGAAGATGACATAAAGAAATATTTTCTTTGTTTTCATGTTTTAAGGTAAAATCTTTGTCAACAATTAAAAACGGAAATATTTTTACATAAAATCAAAATTGTTTGAGTCTCGAGAATAAAATCAACATTGAGTCTGCATAAATTATTTTCTGTTTAAATAATGCATGCATGTTTTAGTCAGACAAATTGTACAGTGCAATGGGTTTCTCATATACATAGCTTCACCAGTGTTGAGTATGTTCTTATGCCACAAATGATTGGTTAGGTCACAACTTTGCAAGTTGTAATCTACTATGAAAATAGGGTTTGCAAAACCATCCAATAGGAATAAGTGACCTTGCAGGAATCATCGACTGCTATGCAAATTAAATGACTATGGCTTGCCAAGGAGATTAGTCAATTAATGGTCCTGATGTATGAACCCTGTCTATTTTACATAAGGGCCAATCTCACAGAGATTGAGGCTGATCTTATTAACATCAAGAATATACACATGCAGCAGAGCATGTCCTTTGGCCTCAGGGTCCCTGAACTAATAATCTCTTAAACACAGGAGAGGGAAGATAGAAACAATGGAGACAGTAAAAACGATCAGCAACTGCCAGCATCAGAGAAACAGCTGTGACAAGCAGAAACGAGAAGGCCACAGGGCTCGAGAGAACTGAGCATTTGCGCGGAGGAGGCTTGTTGGTGGACTGGGTTGCCTCCAGGTACTTGTCAGTGAAGGTAGAGTGTTGTTAACAGAGGCAACTTTGGTAACTTTTCCAAATTTCCAGATCCATCTGGCTATTAGCCAATCTATTTCTCTGATGCTAAATATCTGCCTGAGTTCTGAATGACATCTCCTTGCTTTAATTTCTTTGTACTCTAATTGATGTTGGGGAGTACTCATTTCTTCGTATTAGATTTTCTCATGCTAATTGTTTGTATAAATTACCACTTGTCATGTCAACCACATATGGTATCTGTCTGCCAGATAAAATTTCTCTCCAATTCCTAAAGCTTATTCTTATCTCAAGTATCCATCCACTTCTGCCTAGTGTACAGATATGCCTTCCCATTTGATCCAATACCATCTAAAATTAATTAGGCCTATGTCAGGAAAGTCTAATAACAGGATATTTAATGTGAACTTAATGAATTCCCTTTCCTAGGAACCTTTCAATTTTGACATTTTAGATTTCAGTTCATATAAGGCAGATGTGTATGTAGGGGGAGGGGCAGGGCAGGTAGCTTACCATCTTGGTAAGGAAATTTCTTTGTGTGTGTTTTTTTTTTATTTTAATTTTTGTTTTGTTTTTTTGCAATCCCAAAGTGATAAGCATAAATGGAAGCTCAATAATATTTTTCCTCTCAAGAAACGGTTTAACAACACGGTAGGGCTTACATATATGAACTAAAAAAATAAGTTCTTCTATTCAACAGTTTTTTTAAAATCATTGTATTGGGGGCTCGTACAATTCTTATCACAATCCATACATACATCCATTGTGTCAATCACATTTGTACATTTGTTGCCATCATCATTCTCAAAA
>NW_022111319.1:2926613-2979400 GCF_000313985.2 Echinops telfairi
TTTTGTTCTTTGATATCTGATACCTGGTCCCTTCTACACCTCGTGGTCAGACAGGCTGGTGTGCTTCTTCCATGTGGGCTTTGATGCCTCTGAGCTAGGTGGCTGCTTGTTTATCTGCAAACCTTTAAGACCTCAGACTCTATATCTTTTTCTAGCTGGGAACTATCAGCTTTCTTCACTACATTTGCTTATACACATATTTTTCTTCAGTGATCATGTCAGAAAGGTGTGCATCATGGAATGCCAATTTAATAGAACAACGCATTCTTGCCTTGAGTAAGTACTTGAGTGGAGGTCTAATGTCCATCCGCTGCCTTAGTACTACACCTATAAATATATGCACGTAGATCTATTTCCCCACCATCCTATATAAATATATTTACATATGTTCATGTCTGTATTTAGACCTCTATGAATACCCTTTGTCTCCTATTTCTTTCCTCTATTTCCTTTTTCCTTTCCTCTTGTCCCACTATCATGTTCAGCCTTCATTTGATTTCAGTAATTTCTCTCGGCTACATTGTCCTTTCTGAATCCCTACCAGGCCTCTCACACCCTCCTTGCCACTAATTTTGGATCACTTGTTGCTCCCCTGTCCCTGGGTTGGTCAACACCACCTACTAACCTCAGCCTCCCACTCCACCATGTCTCCCCCGGAACCATCGGTCCCGGTGTTTTCTTCTCCACACTGTTCATCCAGCCTATCTTATCTAGATAGATCTGCAGAGATATTAATATGCACCCCCCAAAAAAACAACAACAAGGCATAGCAAGACAAAGTGACAAAAGAAACACACTGATGACAACAAAAAAGAAAACCAATGACACAGAGAAGAATAAATTAATTTTAAAAAAAGAAAAAGAAAAAAATTTAAAAAGAAGAAAAACCTGTAAATAGAGCAAGGTCTGATTTTTGAACTCTAGGTGTGTCCTCCAGTCAAGTCTGATGGGGTGACGCACTCAACAGTTCCAGTTCATGATGGCTGAATGATCATATTGAGAGCAAATCCCTTTCCAACAATCAGGAGAAAAAATGTCAAGGAATGAAAAATGAGGTGCAAGCAATATTGTAGGACGACTGAATAGATAAATAGCCTGGACCTCCCAAGAACCAGTGAGAGTGGGCGTGGGCCGCAGTGAAGAGGAAAGGGGTAATACATCCATGAGATACCTAACCCTTCCTCCAGCCACCCTAGCCTGCTCAACAGCACATTTGCTTGGCCAACTCGCTTCGCAGCCAGCATACACTCTTTACACCCTGGCCCCCAGACTAACCGCACAACCCTCTCATTCCTTGGCCAGTGCACTAAGCAAATGACTCAGGTTCAGATTGGTCATGTGACCACCTCACTTTCTGGATGCTGTAAATTCTGCTCCCTCCAGGTTCCCACCTGGTCTGCATACCTGCTTCCTACCCCCTCCTGGCCTGTGTGGGACTCCCTCACCTCTCAACCAGCACATCATTTAGAAACTCTAGGCCAGTCAGAACAGCAGCTTCTCCTCACAGACTGCTCATGCCTCTCGCTCTGCTCACTGAGCCATCCTGCTTGACCTCTTCTCCTACTGGACAGCCTATATACCCTTTCCACCTCGGCCACCTTGGGAGACTTCCTTGCCTCTACTCCCTCCACCCTAGGTCATCTCACTTGAACCATTTGACCTCTTCTTCTCCTAGACAACCTGCATTCCCTTTTGCCCAGCCACCTTGTGAGACTTCTACACCTCCCAAACAGAATGTGCTATGCCCCCACTTCCCTGGACCACCCTATGCCACCCCTTGTCTCCAGGCCAGTGTCCAGCCTGATATGACCCCTGACCTGTTCAAGCACTGACCTGGACAGACCCACTCTACTTTCAGCCATAATCTGTCATGTCCTCTGCTGGTGACTCTTCTTTCTTGATGGTCGCAGGAGTCCTCTTCCTGCTCCTGAGATGGCTCACTCATATCCAGAGGAATAGCAAAACTGATGAATCACTCAGTTAGCATCCTCTACACATTATTTGCTTGCTTCCACCAAGTCTCTGGGTAGGACTTATGAAGACTATAGATAGAAGAGTCTTAACAAGTAATTTCATTTCACTGCAGGACATGAATAGTACATTCAACAAAGACAGCATTTAGATAGCCAAAAAACACATGAAGAAATACTCATGATTATTAAGCATTAGCGAAATGCAAATCAAAACAACAATGAGGCGATATCTTCCTTTCGCACTAATAGCAAAATTTTGAAAAACAACAAATGCTAGTCAGGATGTGGAGAGACTGGAACTTTCATACATGACTGGTGGGATTGTAGTTATACCATAGCATCCAGATAAATAAGACCTGTTAAACCAATAGATATGTGCACACCCATGATCATCACAGCAAAAAGATGGAAACAACCTAATTACTCATCAATGGATGAATGATTAAACAAACTATGGCACACACACAGTAGAATATTGTGCAATGTTAAAGAATAAAGATGGATCTGTAAAGCACATCCTGTCGTGAACTGAGAGGACATTATATTGAGTGATATAAGTCAATAGCAAAAGGACAAGTATTGTATTCGACTACTGTTATAAATAAGAAAAGGTTTCCACACAAAAGAAGCATTTGAACAGTTTAATTAGCACTTCATCCACATATCGTACAATCCAATAATTCAGTCATATCAAGAAGAGTTATACAATTATCACCACATTCAATTCTAGAACATTTTCTTCTTCCTTTTACTCATTGTTATTCACATAATTATTTTTTTTCTAATTGTGGCAAAAATGCACTCAACAAAACATTCTCCCAAACATGTATAATTCAGTGCCATTGATTATACTCTTCATGTTGTACAACTATTCCAAATTATTCCACCACAATTAACATAAATTCAATGCTTCCTAAGCAACAACTCTTTCTCTTTCTCCCATGGTAACCATTGGTCAAGTTTGCTTTCTTTTTTCAGTAGTTTTCTTGATATAGTATTCACATATCATACACTTCCACGGTTAATTCACTTTTAAATAGAGTAGTATAGACAACTCACAATCAGTTCTAGTGCTCCCTCCCACCTCCTGCTCCCCAAATACCCTCCTCCTCCCCACCCCATCTCCCCTTTATATCCCTGATAAACCACTGCATCAGTTATTGTCTCTATGAATCCACTCCTTCTGTGCTTCACAAACTGGGAAACCCAACAGAAACAATAAAAAAATGGCAAGAGGAAAAATAAAAATTTAAGGATAAAAAGGCAAATAAAGTGTAAGAAAGAAAAGGCCACCATAAATCTTTAAAAGGCCAGAGAAGAAATATCTGTCCTGGAACAAGTGAGAAGTAATTGAGCCTAGAGTCAATGCAGGTTGAGTCAAGAGGGAGGTCAACTGACCCAATATCATATTATGGTTTGATTCACCACAATCAAGTTTACAATAATCTCTGTCTGACAGTAAAGCTGTTCAATTCCCTTGCCTATGGCTAATTTTTCCCCAATAGTTTTATTGATATAAAATTCACATTATCCTACACTTCATAGGTAAGTTGCCTTTAAAAAGAGTTGTGTATACATCATCACAATCAGTTCTAGTGTACCTTCCCCCTCCTTCTATCATTATTTGCTCCCAAATTACCCTCATCCTACCCTGCCAAACTTGGTATACTCTTGCATCAGTTATTGTCTTTATGCATCCACTCTTTCTGTGTTTCATAACCTGGGAAACATAATAGAAACAATAATAAAAGAGAAAAATTAATAAAATAAAATTAAGCGGAAGAAAGGAAAGACCACCAGCACCATTAAAATAAGCAGAGAAAAAACATCCTGTATTAGAACAAGTGAGAGATATTTCAACCTAAAGCAAATTCAGGATGGGTGAAGTAGGAGGGGAGGTCAACTGTCCAGGTCTCATATTATGCCATAGTTCCATTCACTGTAATCAAGTTTACAATAATCTCTGTCTGATACCACCAAAGTCCCTTGGTTGTGGCCAGAGGAGGATCTGCCAGAGACTTAATCTGACTAGATACTCTGCAGATGGGTTTGGGGCTCCCACTGTCTTCCATAGCCTTCTACAATTTGGTGTTCACAATTTAAGTTCTGATACCTTTCCCTTCATCGTATTTAGATTTTGTTAGTCATCTTTGGATAATATAGTCTGGTGTACTTCTGTCATGTGGACTTATTTGAAGCCAAACTTAGATGGCTGCTTGTTTGAATACAAACCTTTAAGACCCCAGACACTATTCCAATTGATAGCTGGGCCCCATTTGCTTTCTTCACTACACTTTGCTGTAGCACAAGTATCTTTGGTGATCATTTTATGAAGGTGATTATTGAGCAGGGTCATGTTATATTATAAGTACTGCTTCTAAATTGGGGCTAGAGTTAAGTGGGATCCCAAATTCCATCTGCTTGTCCATGGGTTATGAATGACTCTGGTTTACTTTGGTGGTTGTATTATGACAAAAACAAAAGCCTGCAAGAACAACAACAAAAAAACCGAAACAAACACAAACACAAAAGGCAGAGAAACAAAAAAAAGAAAAACGTTGTCAATAATTCCCATGGGGTATAAGGCAATTGCATTGATAACATCAATAATTTTTCCAATGACATAAAATTTAAGACAGTGTTGATATCAAGAGTTTATGCCAGTATACTCCAAGTGTGAACTACAATCCATGAATTGCTGCTTTGTATAGATTGATTTCTCAATTTGTTAAGCTCTCTTTACACTGAGTTGGGTTTATTGTCCCCTTAGGTTTCCTGCAATTATTGGCTATCATCCCTTCCCGGTGTGAAGTTGCTCCTCTATATTTACCCACCATAATCACCAAAAGAAATGTCAGTGCCTCCTCTAAAATATAGATGATCCCCTATCCTGGTCTTAACTTGAAAAGAATGTTTTTTTAAATTTTTTTCAGGGCTACCAGAGGTAGAAAGAGAAGGAAAGATAAATCATTAACTGAAGAGTGGGCTCATATTATTAAAAACAAAACAAACTATCTTCTTAATGAAAAATGTCCCAAATAGTTATATTATCATGAGTTACACAAACTCTTTAAATTATATCCATGAAATCTTGTATCAAAAGAAGAAATGGTAAGCTCAAAGTAAATAATCTCATACAAATGTATACGTTTCGCTTTAAATTGACTACTCTTAGTCTTGCACTTTTCCCTTTGGTTTTGTCACTAAGCAGCAATGTTGCATTTATTAAATAGAAAGTAAGACTAGACTATCCTTTCTGGAGTCTTTAATGATCTTCTCTTATGATATCATTTATTATTTTTAAGTACACCTCTTGCAAAATGTCAATCTATGCAGATATGCTACAGAGACACTAGAGAAATACAACAAACACACTAGAGACCTACTGAAATAGGTATGAATGATAATCCTTGAAGGCTGAACTTTGGTAAAAAGGATAGAAAAGCTGAACAGAAACAGCCAGAGAGGAGCTAGATGAGTGACTTTTAGGTTCTCCTGATATGGCACAGTCATCTTAAACTTCTGTAAGCTGGCTTGCATCTACACAGCAGCCTATAGTAGGAGAAAGTGAGATAAATGTGGCCAAACCCCACTCTTACCTACCTAGTGCCCAATGACACCCCTCACCTCCTATGCAGCTCTTGCTCTGCTTGAGGCTGGAGCCATGGGCTCCTAGATCAGAAGCTGGTTGCCCATCCCTGAGTCTGGAGGTGTGTGAACTACCTTCCTCATCAAACTAAGAGAACACACAGTGCTAGGTCCCTAGCCTCCCACGAACAGGCTGGCAATTCTTCCATAACCAACTTTCTTGTCGCAAGCTGCTCTATGGGTCTGAAAGAATTCCTTCTTGGTGCAAAACCTTGCATTCATCCTCCATCAGAGCTAACATAAACTACTTCTGATCATCAATGAAAAATGAGGACAAACTTAGGAGCCCTCATATATGGCACAAATACACTATTGAATATAAAGAAAAATGTATTGACAGCAGAAGACAGAGTAGATGAGTAGGGCATCCTACATTAGACACATATGCACACCAAATTATCTCACCAAAAGTATAAAAGGAGAACACACAGACTGGCAAACATTTTTTGAAATGATAGACCAGGCAAAGTCTAATCTCTAAAATCTATAGAAACTTCACATCAACAAGTAAAAGAAAAATAATCCGATTTAAAAATAAGCAGAGGACATGAACAGACATTTTACAAAGAAGGCAGTCAGGAGGCCAACAAACATGTTATTTGTAATCATTAGCCAATAGAGAGCTGCAAATCAAAACTCTATCACCTCACCCAACACTAAAAGCAAAATGTAAAAACAAACAAATCCAGAAAACAACAAATCTGGTCTGGTCGCAGATAAGCTGGAATGTTCAAACATTGCTGGTGAGACTGTGAAAGGCTACAACCACTGTAGAAAGTGGTATGCTGCTTCTTCGAAATATCATCTGACCCAGCAACCCAACTTGAAATACATCCTAGAGAAATAAGAGTGTTACATGAAAAGATATTCACACTCATGTTCTTCACAGCACTATTATAATAGCCAAAACATTCAATCAACTTAAATGCCCATAAGTGGAAGCACGAACGGTATATACATATGACAGAATTCAAAGCAACATTGAAAATAATGATGAATGTGGAAAATACTCAATAACATGGATGAACCTGGAGGACATTGTGGTGAGTGAAGTTACTCACACCCAGAAGGGAAACTATTACATGAGGCCACTGTTATAAAAAGGCAAGAATAGATTTTCTCATTTTTAAAGCATCCTTGATAGCTTACCAGGGATAGGAGTGGAAAGGAGGGAAGAGAAGTCACAGCCTAAAGCATAAACAAATGTTCACTTGGGTGAAGAGGAAATCGATACACACTAAGAGGGAGATGAGGAAACAATTATGGAGATTGAGGAAGACACTGGTAAGTTTGCAAGAATTGAAGGTAGCTGAGACAAAAAGTTATATACACAATACTGTAATAGCGATGCCCTTTGTTTATGCTTGGATAGACATGCAGGCTAAACAGATGAGAAGCACAGTGAGAGTATACCCATGAATCTATATCAGTTTGACAGAAGATATTTGTATATGAGTATTTACTTTGTGGCAAATACACCCACGGATGTAGCGGAACACACAGTGACAAAGTGAGTTTCCAAGACTAGCTCTTTATGGGATTAGAAAGCTTTGTGTTTCTCCCGCAGAGTGGCTAGTGGTTTTAAACTGCCGAACTTGTGGTTAGCAGTCTAACATGTAACCAGTACTCTACCAGGGCTTCTTCTTAGACATAAATGAGCACCTTCTGAGAATGAGCCACAAAGTCAATTAGCATAACATAGTTCACAAATATAATATTCAACATCCTACTTTGGTGAGTAACATCTGGGGCCTAAAAAGTTTGCCAACTAAGATGTAAGTCTCTTCCTGGCCAAAGAAGATAAGAGTAGCAAAAATATACACATGGAAATAATTAATCCAATATACTAATGGACCATGCAAACATCATTCTCTACCACCCTGAGAGCAGAAGAACTGATGGTGCCCGGCTAACATGACCAACTGCTCTGACAAAGATGACATTAGAAGGTCTTGAATAGAGTGAGAGAAAAATGTAGAGCAGAAGTTAAAATCATGAAAAAGACCAGACTTACTGATTGGCCAGATGGAGGACCCCCATAACTACGGTGTTGCTCTACAGGTCTGAAACTGAACTCCCCTCTGGGTCAGAAAAATCAAGTATCCAAGATGAAAAGGACAGCATTTATCTCACCTAATTCACAATAAAAGGTTTATTTTTTGAAGTGAAATACAAGGGGGTACCCCAGAAACCCTTTTCCCCCAAAAGCTATATATTTAAAGTTTTTAACAAAACAACCTTATCACCTTCAAAGTACTCTCCATTAGACAAAATGCATTGGTCTAATCTGCAATTCCACTCTTGGAAACATTTTTCAATCTCTTCTCTTTGGAGGGTGGCCAGTGCCTCCCTAGTTGTCTTCTTCACTTCTTTTATGTTGTCAAATCACTGTCCTTTCTTGTCCTTCATTCGCAGAAACAAAAAAATGTCACACGGAGCAAGGTCGGGTGGGTAAGGTGCGTGTGGCAAGAGAGGCATGCAGCTTTTTGCCGAAAACTGGCTCACGGAGATGGCTGCATGAGCAGGTGCATTGTCATGGTGGCTAAACCAGTCCCCAGTCTGCCACACATCAGGCCTTTTTGTCATACACTGTTACGCAATCTTTTCAGAACCTCTAAATCAAAAGTTTGAATAACAGGCTGACCAGGTGGAATGAACTCCAAATGCACTATCCCCCTCACATCACAATATCACATCTGATTTTTTTGGAGGGGGGGGATCTATATCTATAAACTTTAATTAACTTAACCAATGTTTATATATTTATATAATTAAGTGACACTTTGTTCATTATACTGTGCAATATCAGTTGTCACATTTTTTCATCACCCTGAAATGAAACCCTGTACCCCTGACGAATTTTTTAATTTTACATGCCCATGGTATCCAATAATAACCTCTGATTTCTATACATTTGAGTATTTTAGATATTTCACAAACATGGGATCATACACTATGTTTCCTTTGTGTCTGATTTATGTAATTCAGCGTAATGCTTTCAAGGTAAATCCATGCTATGGCATGTTTCAGAATTTTATTTCTCTTTGTGGTTAAATAATTGTCGATCATATGTATATTGTAGCTTTATTTGTTTCTTTGTTTATCATTTGAAATGAACATGTTTGTCACTAAAAACAAAGGTCCATTTTAGTTTTACATTTTCTCCTTTGTTTAGCCACTATTTAGGTTGGAGGGATAAAGAATATGGGGGGATTTTTGTTGTTGTTTGCTTTTTACAGAAACATACTGTATATATTTACCCAGCCCATATCAATAAATCAAATAAACAACAATAACATGTTAAACCCTCCACACGTGTGGTTCTCTTTCTTTCTGTACACCCATCATAATTCCTCTCCACTCCTCAATATCCTATCCCTTCCCTTTCCCTGGTCCCACCCTTATTCCTGGTCTCCTTGTAGATTATGAAAGTCTTGTCATTGGGTATACAAAACATGTTTCTTTTTGCTTTTACTTTAAACAATGGTGTTATGATATTTACCTTTGTTAGATTGACTAAGTTTGCCAAGCAAATGTTCACTAGTTTTGTCCATGTCTTTTAGTGTTTAAGAGAGTTGTCATTGTTTTTTACTGATGCATAATATTCTATTGTGTTGATGTACCAGAGTTTTTTAAATCTATTCTTCTATCTTAGAGGTGTTTGGTTGTTTCTGTGTTTTTTGCTATTATGGAAATTACTGCAATAAGCATAGGTGTGCATATGTCTGTTTGTATTGTATTCTTTTTTTTATTAGGGAGCATAACCAGTGGAGATATTGCTGAATCATAAGGTACTTGGATTTGCATTTGCTTCAGAAAGTTCCATACTGATTTCCATAGTGGTTGTACAATTCTACAGTCCCACTAACAATATAAAAGTACCTCTGAGTACTGCTTTTACTGTGTCCCAAAGGTTTTCATATGTTGTATTCTCATTCCCAATTTGTTCCAAGGAATATTTTTATTTTTTTGACATGAGTGCAAAGAAACTTAGTTCAATGACCCAGATGCAGGATCCAGATTCAGCATAATTCAAAAGGAGAAGAAACAGCTGCAAACATCAAGTAATGGTTGGAACTTGAAATATATGAAGTATGAATCTAGGAAACTTGGAAATTTTAAAAACTGAAATGGAACACATAAAAACTTACATTCTAGGCATTAGTGAGCCGAAATGGATTGGTTATGGCCATTTGGAGTCAGAAAATGATACAGCGTACTATTCTGGGAATGAAACAATTAAGAGGAATGGTTTTGCATTCATCATCAAAAAGGGCATTTCATGATCTATCTTCAAGTACTGTGCTGTCTGTGATGGCATTAGATCTATCCAAATTCAAGTAAATTCAATCAATATAACTATTATTCAAATGTATGCACCAACCACTAAAGTTACTGATGAAGAAATTGAAGAATTGTACCATCTTCATTCCGAAATTGATAAAACATGCAATCAAGGTTCATTGTTAGCTACTGGAATTGGAATTCAAAAGTGGGAAACAAAGAATAAGGAACAGTAGTGGGAGGATATGGCCCTGGGGATAGAAACGACGCCAGAAAGAGCATGATAGAATTTTGTGAGATCAACACATTTTTCTTTTTGTTTTGTTTTGTTTTGTTTGACCAATGAATTTTTCATAGCAAACATTTTTTCAATGACCAGGAGTGCGCCTAGAGAAATAAAATCATAAATATGGGCTTCTTAAATTGGCTCTCTAGCCTGGTTAGTCTTAATAGCACTAATACTGCTGCTTCTATGCCCAAAGCAAGGGTAAGTTTGATACTCTTACTAATGCATGGTGTGAAATAGCAAAGCTAATACCTACAGTAGCACCACCGATAGATGAGGTGCTGGGTAAAGGAGAGGCGCTGAGTGATCGTATCTTTGCTATTTTCCAGGAGTTTTATCAGGATGACAAGTATAGGGAAGCTGGTTGGCTGGTCCTTCTTACAATGGAAAGTGTGATTAAGGAGAGGGATGGTCTCAGAGCCTCAGAAGCGTACCTCAGGTGCAGACTAACACATTATGGTACCAGGAGCAGGGTACTGGAGAAGCAAATCATAAGATGGAGAGTAGATGTTTGTTTGACCTCTCCCTCATGGAAGTTTTTCTTCTTTGTCTAGCCAGAGGTCAGATGAAGCCACACTGTTTACTCAGTTGTTTTCTGGGGGAAATATGGGAAGTATTAATATAGAAAGTTTGTAAGCCCACTTGCTTTCATCCACTAAAATTTGATCTTTAGATGGGTTTAGGAGATGCCTGCAAAGAAAGCTTTGAAAAGACATGCCACGCCCAGTGCTTTGGAGTACTCAGGAACCAGTAGTCTTTGTCAGAAGCTGGAAAAAATCTGGCACCTTGAAGAAAACTCCTCTGTAGGACTGAATGTTAAAGGGATCCTGTGAGCAAGCTGAAATGCTTGCTAGGTGACCACCTGGATCTACTTGTTGAGTGGAAGTGGGAGAAATGCAGCAAAAAAGAGATGCGTTGAGTTTGGCCACTGACGCCTGTGGACTTGGTTTACTGGAAAAAAAGGAGAAGACAAAAATGGGCTGACTGGTCTATAGTTCATGACCTTGCACAAGGGGGCTAGGCTTGTTGAGTATGGGCGAGAGCCCATAGTCTAAAGGCAAGGCGACCAATGGGCACCGTGTGGAGGCTGAGTGAGGCAGCCCATATTGAGTTGACCAGAACCCGACCAGCTGGAGAATTTTGAGCCTGTGAACTGCTGCATATTGTTGCTGACTTTATGGATGGCCTGTCTGGATTTGACTTTGCTTATAGATGCAGACGTCACAAGTTCCAACTGGAATGAAGATTTTTCATATCAGAAAATGATTGCCTCCTCAGAGCACTGGGCTGATGTAAGTGGGCAATATATAAATTGGATACCCAAAATTGGGGGAAAAAGACAAAAAGTGGTTGGCTTACAAACTTTCATAGGTGGGGGAACATATTCACAGGATTATAGGATTAAGGTGTAGGTGTTACTTAATTGCAATTGTGAGGCTAAAGAATTATGTACAGGTGCCAAGTTGGCAAGAGGTGGATTGATATACTTAAAGTTTATTGTGCCAACTTGGCTGATAAACACATGTGGGATTAATTGAAGGGTGGAGAGATAAATGGCTCAGTGAGCCTTGCCTTTCTAGTTCTCGGGTCTCTTACTTTCTGATGGTCAGATCAGGATGCAGCTGCCTGAGCCAGATCCCTGCTTCAGCTGGCAAGGCTCACTTCCTGCAAGACATCCTGAGAAGAAGCCACATGGACCTACCCCAATGCAGCCCTGGTGCTGGAGCACCGTGTGGAGACCCCTGCCAGTGCTGAGATACTTACACGTTCACTGATTCGGCTTTCCTCCTGCAGTTGGCATCAATACATGTGTTTTTTGAGATGGAGGAGGGCTTTGTGTATTGGTGTTGGACATATGGGTTAATGTTGGACTTGTGGGCTTGGGCAGCACTGGGTTGGGATGTTTTCTTGACGTGCACTTAACCTTTATATAAAACTCTCTCTTATACATGAGTTCTGTGAATTTGTTTCTCTAATGTACCCGGACTAACACAGTCAACAACACAAATGGTAACTGTACACATGGACTTCTCCAGATGGGATACACAGGAATCAAATCGAAAGCATCTGTTGGAAGAGATGATGGAGAAGCTCAATACCAACAGCTAAATTGAGGCCAATGGCTCACTGTGTAACAGAGCTTCAATTGCTCTTATGTAAGTTCAAGAATATGAAAATAAATTCACAAGAGCTAAAATTGGCCTTGAGTTTATCCGACCTGACTTTGACAGCTTCTCAAGAACAGAATAGATGCATTAAATATTAATGACAGATAACATGTAGAATTGCGGGATGACATCTAGAACAACATGCATGAAGAAAGATAAAGATCGTTGAAAAGATAGGAAAGAAAGAAAAGGTAAAGTGGATGTCAGTAGAGACTCTGAAACTTGCTCTTAAACATAGAGTAGGTAAGGCACATGGAAGAAAGCCTGAAGTCAAAGAGCTGAAGAGAAAACCCCAAAGGGCAGCTCAAAAAAGAAAAAGTAAAATATTAGTATGAAAATGTGCAAAGAACTAGAATTAGAAAAAAAAAAAAGAATAGCATGCTCAGCATGGCTTAAACGGAAAGAACTCAAGAAAAACATTGAAACCTTGAGTTGCAATATCGAATGATTCTATGGGCAAAATATCGAATGATGCAGGAAGCATAAAAAGAAGGTGGATAGAATACACAGTTCATTGTACCAAAAGAAATAGTCGACATTCAACCATTTCAAGAGGGTGCATAAGAGCAAGAACCAATGGTACTGTAGGAAGAAGTTCAAGATGCACTTAAAGCATTAGCCAAAAATGAGGCTCCAGAAATTGATGGCATACCAATTGAAATGCTGCAACAAGCTGATGAAGCACTAGAAAGAAGCACTTATTCATATGAGCCAAGAAATTTTGAAGACAGCTACTTGGACAACTGACTGGAAGAGACCGATGTTTGTACCCGTTTTGGTGGTAGGTGACCCAACTGATTGCTCAAACTATAGAACAATATCATTGATATCACATGCAAGTAAAATATTGCTGAAAACCACCCGACAAATGGCTTCAATGGTACATTGAGAAGAACCTTTTGTTTAGGCCAGATTCCAGAAGAAGATATGAAACAAGAGATAGCATTGTTGACATCAGATGGATCTTGGCTGAAAGCAAAGACAAGCCAAAAGATGTTTACTTGTGTTTTATTGACTATTCAAAACTACTCAACTATGTGGACCATAACGAAGTATAGATCGCCTTGAGAAGAATGAGAATTCCAGAACACTACATTGTACACATATGGAATCTTAATTGCATCGAGGCAGTTATTGGAACAGAACAAGGGAATGTTTCATGGTTTAAAATCAGGAAAGGTGTGAGCCAGGGTTGTATCCTCTCACCTTACTTATTCAATCTGTATGATGATAAATAATCAGAGCAGCTGGGGTATATGAAGAAAATTGCAGTATCATAATTGCAGGAAGTCTTATTAACAACCTGTGATATGAAGGTGACACAACCTTGCTTACTGCAAGTGAGGAGGACTTGAAGCACTTGCTGATGAAGATCAAGGATTGCAGCCTTTAGTATGGATTCCACTCAATTTAAAGAAAACCAAAATTCTCACAACTGGACAAATAGGTATCATCATGGTAAATGGAGAAAAATTTGAAGCTACTAAGCATTTCATTTTGCTTAGATTCACAGTCAATGCTCATGGAAGCAGCAGTCAAGGGGTCAAATGACACATTTCATTGAGCAAATCTGCCACACAAGACCTCTTTAAAGTGTTGAAAAGCAAGGATGTTACTTTGAGGATAAAGGTGCACCTGACCTATGCCATGTTATTTTCAATTGCTTCATATGCATATGAAAGTTAAACATTTAATAAGACCTTAGTTTAGATTTCCACGAGAAACCTTAGGACAAAGATTAGACTACAAATAATTATTTGAAATGTAATCCTAGGTAACTCTAATTTATGGGCAAGTAAGTGAAACTAGAGAACAACGAAGTACAGCTGGAAAGGGGAAGGGAAAAGCAGTAGATAAAGGGTTTATTATCAAGCAAGTTACCACTCTCAAAATGTTTTAGAGCTTATTTCTACTAGGTAACTTTGAGAAAACACATGGCTCAGAGTAACCACTCTTTGGAGCTTCCTTTTCAATAATTGTTGTTATCATTTATTGTAGGTTGCTTTTGTAAAGTGTTAAATCCCAGACACGTCCACCGTGGCATGTTTGGACAAAGGCAGCAATGGTATTCAGAGAAAGCCTTCAAGTAGCTGTAGACAGTTGATGACATTTGTAAGTGCTCTAAGCATGCACGGACCAAAGTGGTAATGGCAAGGACAACTACAGCTTCTCCCTCAAGAAGCAGACCAGGGAAACGGTGGCCTTTGTAATGATTGGCATTAGGGTAACTGATCACAGAAAGCCCCGTGCGGTGGGGGGAGATAAAATTGGATCAATTCCTCAAATCACACAATTCAAATATCATATAGATCAGAGGTTTAAATGTAAAAAAGAAACCATATATCTACTGGAAGGAAAATAGGGAAGAATTATACCTAGAAGTAGAATAAACATTCCTATGACTTGAAATCCAGAAACAATAATGGAAATATAGGCAAATTTTATTGTGTAATGCTTTAATTTTTTCATAACTAAAGACCCAATAAACAAAGAAAAATACAAATGTCAAGATTAGAAAAATATTTTCAACTTCTATCACCAAATAAGGGGTTAACTCTAATATGCAAAGGCACTTTAAAAATAAATGAGGAAAAAAATGAACCATCCTTTAAAAATGGACCAGAAAAATGAGCAGTCAGTTACTGGTGACATTGAGAATTGGAATTCTTGATATTGAAAGAAGTAGATACACATGTAAGATCAAAGAGGTTAATTTAAAACTTGTGGTCTGGGATTTGAATTTTAAGTATCTGCAGCTTTAAAATAAAATCCTAGCTCAGTCCCCTGAAAGGGATTAGATATAATGACCAGCACAAGAACAAGGAGCACTCCTAGTTCCCAGATTGTGGTCTTGAAAAAATCATTCCCTCTAAATAGAATCAGAGCTACTTGGAGAAATTCAAGGTCTCTGGCAGGAAATGTACAAGATGAGCCTGGTACATCTTGTCATACCAGAAATTAGGAAGCTATTATTAGATTAGTGTGGTTGTGTCAAAAGGACGCAGGAACCAACTTGATGAGACTCCCACAGATCAGAAGAGGACGATTTGAGCACTTGAAATGACAAGGTCCATGACTGAAGCATAGCTTTCAACTAGTTCATAGCAACATTTAAAAATAATGAACTAGTCACCGCTGAAAGTTGCTAGTAACTATACTTATTTTGAAATTTGGTAAACCCAGAGAAAGAATCAAGATTTATTGTGTCTCTCTTAAATAAAGTGTATCTCAGGGTAACCAAATACAAAGTAGATAAGGTAAAGTGTCTCTATAAAAGTATTCCGTCTTATGAATGAATAAATCATTACATAATTAGAATCTTACCATTTTGCAATACTAATAATTAATGGATCTAGACTTTTATCAATAGCTGCTAACATCTCAAAAAGAGAGAGGGCCAGATATATACTATATGACCATTATGGAAGACTGCAACACCACCTATTTTTATTCCCTCAATATGAATTTAATAAAACCTTTAGATTCAATTGCCAAATCATTAGAATACATAAGACAGAGAAACACAAAATTCAGGTTGTAGGAAATTCGACATGATAAATTACTTTATTTCTTCAATAAATAAGTTTCAAGAAGATAAAATGAAATGGAGCCGAAATCTACTGATTAAAAGAGACTTTAGAGATATATCAACCAATCCCAACATGTGAATCTTTATTGGGTCCTGGTTCAACAAATAAATTACTAAAAATATTACATTTATGAGATAATTAAAGGAGCAATGGTGACATGCGGTTAAGCGCTGGGCTGCTAACCAAGGTCAGCAGTTTGAACCCACCTTCCATTTTATGGGAGAAAGTGTGACTTTCTCCTTCTGTAAAGATTTAAACCCTATGGTGCATGTATCCTTCGTCTTACAGTGTTGCTACAGGGTTTATTCAATGGCCATGGTATAAAACCTTAGAAACTTTAACAGTAGATATTTGATGACTTTAAGGCACAATTAACTTTTAACATGAAATAATTATATTTGGGTATGATCATGATTATCTTTAAAGAGTAATGAAACATTTATGGATAATATTTGATTCTGATACTTGCTTCGACATAAATAGAGGTCAGTGTGAAGTTGTCAAATATAAACTAGAGTTCATAGTGCATGAAGTCAACCACTCTCTTACCTGTTACTGCAACTTCTTTTGTATTTTTGTTCTGATGGTGCTCTAATCAAAACATAAACTTTATTCAGGCAACATTCCTCTTCCTTGATTCGTTGGCCTCCACAGGCAATGGCGAAACTGATGTAACCAACGAAACCAATGTTACCTCCATCTCCTGTTCCTTATGGCACTGACATGGAACTGTATTTCTATAGTTCTATGTCTATATTTATCTTTGTATTACTCTTCCCATGCACGAAAATAGTTTCCCAATCTTTCACTGTGATCCTTCATCAGTTCATCCAGTCCTAGGTATTTAATCCTTATTTTCTCAGTCTGGAGTTAGCAGTTTCATGAACTCATCTGCTTCTTTTTTCCCCCTCAGATAACTGTAGATGTTGTTTATTTTAGCATAGCTTCTTGACATATTGTGCCGAAGACATATTTTATATTTTATATTCCACACCTTTCCTTTAAACATAAACCTTTTAAAATTTATTATTTAAAAATAAGACGGAAAAGTAAATTTAAGTTCTGTTGGAAGATGTTTATTAATGTTGCTGTCTGGGATCACTTCTCGGCCTTTTGGCTAAGATCAAGTGTAGTAATGTTGCTATCTGGGATGAGCTGGTATATCATAATACAGTTGTATTTTTTATTCAGAGGTAACCAACATCTTTTTAAAGAAAAACTTTTTTATAAATTAGGTGAAGGTTTATTGAGCAGATCACCAGTTTTATATTAAAAAAAATCAACAAACCTCCAATACGTTGTTCTATGTCTATGATATTTTGCTCATCTCTCTTGTTTGATATTGTCATTCCCTTCATCAAAGTCAACACTTTAAAAAAAGATATAGCATCTGGGATCTTAAAGGATTGAGGGTAAACAAGCGGCCATCTAGCTCAGAAGCAACAAAGCTCACATGGAAGAAGCACACTGGCCTGTGTGACCACGAGGTGTCAAAGGGATAAGGTACCAGGCATCAAAGAGCAAAAATCATATCATTGTAAATGAGGGGGAGTGCAGATTGGGGACCCAAAGCCCATCTGTAGGTAACGGGACATGCCCTTACAAAAGGGTAGCGGGAAGGAGACGAGTCAGTCAGTGTAGCAACAATGAAACATACAACGTTCCTCTAATTCTTAAATGCGTCCTCCTCACCATTATCATGATCCCAATTCTACCTTACAAATCTGGCTAGCCCAGAGGATGTACACTGGTACAGATAGGAACCGGAAACACAGGGAATCTAGGGCAGATGATCCCTTCAGGACCAGTGGTGAGAGTGGCGATACCAGAGGGTGGAGGGAAGGTGGGGGAGAAAGAGGGAACCGATTATAAGGATCTACATATAACCTCCTCCCTGGGGCATGACAACAGAAAAGTGGGTGAAGAGAGGGAGACGTCGGACAGTGAGAGATATGACAAAATAATCATAATTTATAAATTATCAAGGGTTCATGAGGGAGGGGACAGCAGGGAGGGAGGGGGGAAATGATACCAAGGGCTTAAGTGGACAGCAAATGTTTTGAGAATGATGAGGGCAACGAATGTATAAATGTGCTTGACACAATGGATGTATGTGTCAATTGTGATAAGAGTTGTATGAGCCCCCAATTAAATGATTTCTTTTGTGATAAAGTGAAATTTCTCAATGTTGCTCTTCTAACCATGTCTCTGTCACTCCCACCAAATGATTGAGTGCGACTATGCAGAGTGTATGTGAAACAGTAATAGAGGGGATTGTTGAGTTTTGGCTGCCATTCTTCTGGCTATCAAAGTGTTCTCTCAAAATCAGAAACAGAGACTCCTACGATTATCAAGGAAGAAGAGCCACAAGTAGAGCACATTCAAGATCCCTGCCTAAAATAATGGAGGAGGACACTAGGGGCATGGGGGGACATGGACTGGAGACCATGGAACAGAGCAAAGGAGGCCCTTCCAGACCAGAGGCTGAGGCAAGAAGACCGTGTGCCAGCGCAAAATACCACCGAGACCACGAGACTGTGAGTCAGAGCCGTACACAGGCTTTGTGGCCCATGACAACAGAGGCCAAGGTACTATACAGCTGAGAGGCTGAGGACCAGAGAGAGACTTGGCTGCTGACCAAAAAGAGGCACTGATGTGGACCAAAGACTGTATCCTTAATATTTTATGATCCCGGGTTTTAGTAACCTATAAACTTCCCTAATAAATTCCCTTAATCATGAGTATTGGCACCTCTGCCTTGGGGCAATAAACTGGGGCCTTGTGAACAGTTGGATTCTTCTTTCCATTTGTGTCGTCAGAGGAAGTCTGATGTGGCCCTTGCACCTTTTCCACAGTTTTTTGTGACAGTAGCCTCATGCAGTATTTTTCTTTTTGTGATTGACTAATTTCACTAAGAATAATATCCTGCAGGTTTATTCATGTCATGAGGTGTTTCACAGATTCTTGAAAGTTGTCTAGCTCTTGTAGTGTAGAGGTTATGTATTGGGCTGTGATCCGCAGCATCTGCAGTTGGAAACCACCAGTAGTTCTACGGAAGACTAAGTTTCCTACTAAAATGTCTACTAATAAGCATTTAAGTGGAAATATCTGTTCATGATATGAGTCTTATTTCTTTAAGCTATATATCAAGTAGAGGAATTTCTGGGTCATATTTATATTCCCATATTTACAGGAAATATCATACCGATTTCCACAGTGGTGGGACTGTTTTACAGTTCTTACCAATAGTGTATGAAGAGTCTAATCTCTCTGTACCTTCACCAGCATGCACTTTTCTTTTATTAAATGTTTATATCAATGCTATTATGAGGTGGTATCTCATAATTGCTTTGATTTGAATCTCTTGAATAGCTAGCTAGTGATCACGAGCATTTCTCCATATATGTTTGTTGGCTGCCTGAAAGTTTTCTTTTGTGAACTGTCCGTTGATATCCACTGCCTATTTTTTAATTAAAAAATATAACAGTTTCATTGACATATAATTCACATATCATACAATCCAATAGTTCAAACACATTAAAAAGAGTTGTGCAATCACCACAATCAACTTTAGAATATTTTCTTCTCTCTTGCACCAGGTATTATTAGCTCCCCGTTTCTCCACAACCTCCCCTGCCATAACCCCAAGAAACAATGAATAAAGTTAGTGACTACAGATTTACCTATGGGATTTCATATAAAGAAAATTATACCACATTCAACAACAACCTGAAATACAATAACGAAGTTAAACAAAGATGTGATTTGCTTGCCTAAGCTTGTTCAGTCTTCCTTTCTCAATAGTGTTTTACAACTATTGCCAGGGGAAAATCAATGACACTTTAACATAAGATTCTCTACCATAAAATAACAAAGCTGTCTCTAAGGTGAATTGAGGCAGATGGAAAACAGAGATCCAGGAATGAGTTTGGGGCTCACATTTAATTCTAGCTCTGATCTAAGAACAACTAGTTCTTATGATGTAGCCCTGCTCAACACTTGACCTGATGAAGGAAACATGGAAGATATGTATGCTATTACAAAGTCTGGTGAAGAAATTACATCATGCCCAGCTATCAGGTAGAATAGCGTCTGGGGTCTAAAAGGCTTGTTTTCAAGCAAACAGCCATCTAAGTGAGATATCCACTAAACCCACATGGAAGGATCACGCCAATATTGGTAATTCAAGGATTGTCAATGAAGGGAATAGTATTAGAGCTTAATGATTCTGGTTTGCAGAAGGCTATGGATGATTGTGGAAGCCCAAAATACATTTGCAGGATGTACAAAGGGCATAAGCCTCTGGTGATTTCCAGTGATATCATTTATGATAACCGTAATTGAGGAATGAGAATAACCTGGTGATCAGACAGTATTGGAGGGATTACTATAGTTGATAAAAAGGTAAATTTGACTTGAATGGGGAAAACCTTGTCATCTGATCTCCCTTTTGATACACTCTATGCTTTATCTGGTTTTTAATATTTTCTGTGAATTTTTCATTTTGGGGTTTATCTCTGTTGTATTTTGTCATTGTTGGTAGCTTTTCTGACTCTCTATTATGTGTTTTTCTATGTTTTTCAGTATATTAAACCCAGGACGGATGAATTTTTAGAAAAAAATTACTAAAATAATAGTTCCTGGGTGATACGGCTGGGGAGTTGTAGGGGGTAATGAGAAGTTGATATGAGGGCATATAAGAAGGAAGAAAATGTTTTGAAATAGATTGTGTTCTGATTTTACAACACTGCTTGATATGATTGAAGTATGGAATGGTGAATTGTCTAATTAGATCTGAATAAAATGGTTTGAAATAAATAAATAATAAAGGTTAAAATTAAAAGTATTTCAGCACAAAATATAAAAGAAAGAAGAACCTCAGTTGAAAAGAAAGCAGAAAATAATAAAAATTAGAATAAGTACAAAATGGGTCAAAAGAGAGAACAATTGGTAAAGTGTTATATTTTAATCTAACTATATCTGCATTAATCCACTTTCCAGTGCACTCTGTCTGATAGTAAGACTGTTCACAACCCTAGTCAATGGTAAGAGGGGATTCTCTGGAGGCTTAATTCATGTGGGAACCCCACAATGGATTTCCAGTTTTTCCTGTAATCCTGAAATTTGGGTGCTTGGAAGCTCATATACTATTCCCTCCTCCAGTCTTGGATTTTATTATTTACAGTCCTTTGATCCCAAAAGTGCACTTCTTCATGTGGACTTAGCTGGCATTTCACTTAGATAGCTGCTTGCTTTAAGACAAGTTTAAGACTTAAGACACTATTGTTTCTAATAGGTGGGCAACATCTGGTTTATTCAGCACACTTTGCTATAGCACACATATTTTCAGTGATATCTTCATGAGTGCAAATATAAAGTAGGATCATGTCATAAGAACTGATTGTTCTTAAATTAGGACTACAGTTAAGTGCAAGCTCAAGATCCATTTATATATCTATGATATATATATATATTATGTTAGTCTGGGTTGACTACAGAAACTAATTCATAGAAACACTCATATGTATATAAGAAACGGCTTTATTTGCAAGAGCAATTGAATATTGAGAAAACATCCCCAGCCCAGTCGAAATCAAATCCATAAATCTGATATTAGCCCATATGTCCTATACCAATCTATAAATTCCTCTTCAGATTCACACAACACATGCAATGATGCCAAATTCAGAAAGATCACAGGCCAGTGGGTGGAAAGTCTTGTGGATCCAGTGGCAATTGAAGCATCTCAGCGCTGGCAGGGGTTTCCATGTGACTCCAGCTCCAGGGCTCTAGCATAGCTCCATGTGTCTTATCCACAGGAATGTCTCACAGGGAGTATGTGTGTGTCCTGCCTTCAGCAAGCTGTTTATCTCTTAGCGCCTCCAAATAAGGTCATCAAGCTGCGACCTAATTGACAGGCTAACCTCCACCCCTTCACTCTTAAGTCTCAAATTGACAACAGATTATGTAACTACTATATCCGGCCCACTTTAGAGACATCACTGTCCTTTTACGGTGGAGCATTATAAATCATCCTTAAGTAGCATATGGTAATTTTATTAACAGTATCATTAATTTAGCCAATTGTATAGAATTTAAAATACCATCGAGAAAAGGAAAACATACATATATAGGACTTTAGTCTAAAGTATTTGCATGGTAGACTTGTACAGATTAAAATTTTAAGAGACTAGATACTATTTCTGCAAAAAATAAGGTCTAGAGATAGGACAAAACTTTCTATAATACTCATTCACAAAGGCAAAACCACGCTGGCTAGACTAAGATATGTCATAAAAAAATGAGAGTGTGGTAGTTACATAATCAGGAGTGGATTTGAGGATTAAGAATGTAGGGGTGGAGGCTAGCCTGTCAATCCAGAGATAGCCAATGAGACCTCTGTGCGGGCATGACCTTCTCATAAGAATTCTGGCAACTGTGGTATTTCCCCCTTGGAGGCAAGAGACAGTCTCTCTCTTGGCTCACTCCCTGGAGGACACTCAATTGACAAAACACATGGAAGTACGCTAGTGTCCTTAGCTGGAGAAGCCACGTGGAGACCCCTGCCAGCACTGAGATGTTTACACTGACACTGGATCCAAAGACTTTTCTACCCACTGGCCTGCGATCATCCTGCATTCAGCATCATTACATGTGTTTCCTGAGTCTGAAGAGGACTTTATAGATCGGTATCAGACATATGGGCTAATATCGGACTTATGGACTGTGTTGGGATGCTTTCATAATGTACAATTACCCTTTATATAAAACTCTCTTTTATACACATATGAGTTTCTCTAGAGAGCATAAAAATAGCA
Organism: Echinops telfairi; assembly: GCF_000313985.2. Lineage (NCBI taxonomy): Eukaryota > Metazoa > Chordata > Mammalia > Afrosoricida > Tenrecidae > Echinops > Echinops telfairi. The sequence goes on from NW_022111319.1 coordinate 2,949,381, forward strand.
AATATATTGTAGTCTTGAGCTGCCATTCACTGGACACCTTCAAAGCAATAGATCAAACCAAAGTCCAACAACCTCCAAATTTGTAACCCTGCGATAGCAGTCATCTGTTTATTCCCACACTAGTATGTTTCAGGCTCATGTCCTAGGGAGTATTTCAGTTCCTTAAATCTGCTATAAGTGACTTTAAGGTAAAGCCCAGTTTGCTTGTTGCAGTTTCCTAATCTGAGCCTTCTGATGTGGCCTCTGAAGGATGCTGTGCACCTTGATAGGACAGAGTCTAAAGTCCTGGTTGTCTATAGTATGTGGACTGGATCTCCAAGGACTAGATAGAAACAATGTAAAAAAATACCAAATTAGGAACTTAATACCAGGCATATATTCCCAATGAAGGTTTACATAAGTAAAAGTATATTTTTCCCAATGGCAGGTTGCCAGCCTTGGTTTACTTGCCCCACCTGGTTTACTAACCAAACCAAAAACCAAACTCCCTGCCACTGAGTCAATTCCACCTCAAAGTAATCCTATAGGACACAACAGATGTGAACGCCCCTTCTCCAAGACAGGCCCCGCCCACTAGAATTTCCATTAAGGTTCACTAGCACCTTTCTAGGAGTGTCTGTTGATTTGGGGTTCCATGAAACAATGTTAGGTTGCAGAAACATATTGGTCTTCTCTTTATCCCTCCAACATGAGAAACTGACCCTATCTGAGAATTCTTGAGTCTATGTTCATCAAGGATATTTTTCTTTAGTTTTCTGTCTTTGTGGGATCTTTGCCTGATTTGGGTATGAGGGTTATGCTCACATCGTAGAATGAATTTGGGAGTTTGCTGTCCCTTTCTCTATTCTGTGTAGAGAATAGTCTGTGTAGAGTTTATGACAGCCTCTTCACTGAATACTTGGTAGAATTCCCTTGTGAAACATGGCGAAGCCTAGGCTTCTGGGTTGGTAGTTTCTTGGTAACCTCTGTTTCTTCTTGAGTTATGGATCTGTTGAAATTTTCTACACCCATCTATGCTAATTTGGGTACATGGTATATGCTAATTGGGGTACATGGTGTATTCTAATTGTCCATTTCATCTACATTATCAAACTTTTTAGAGTATAGTCTTTCTTAGTAGTGTATCATTATTATTTTTATCTCATTTGGATCTTTTGTGATATTGCTCTTTTCATTTATAATTCTAGATATTTGCATCTTCTCTTTCTTTTCCTTGGTTTCACTGGCTAGCCATTGTCAATTTTGTTAATTCATTCAATGAACAAATTCCTTATCTTATTCATTTTTCCATTGTTTTCTAACTCATTTATTTCTGCTCTCATCTTTATGATTTCTGTTATCGTGTTGTTAGAGGGTTTATGTTGTTGTTCTTGTTCTATTTGTTGGAGGTGTTGTATTAAAGTGTGGCTTTTGGATTTCTCCTCTTTTTCCTGGGTTTCTTGATTGCTATAAATGGCCTTATGATAACTGTTTTGGCTGTGTCCCAAAGGTTTTGGTAGTTTGCGTTATCATTTTCATTCTTAATTTCAACCTTTATAAAATCTATTACCATGTTGGGGTTCTCTCGGTTTCTTGAGTAGTTTTTTTTCTTCTCCTTTCTGATGTTAAGAAATTCCCCCCATGATTTCTCATACTATTTTCACTGTAGATTTTTTTCTGTACTCTTGGATCCAGACAACATGTAGGTTGTTTCTCTTGATAGTGTCCTTCATGCTTTCTTCACATATCTTTGCTTTTTTTTTTTTTTGCTAATTGTCTCTCTAATACGTGGTAGTCAGAGTATTTTTCTTTCACCTCATTAATTTCGCTTTTCTGTTCTTCCATTCTACTACTCAGGTCCTTTACTGTGGTGTCTAATTTTCTTATCTTTCATTTTGTTTATCTTCTGGAATTGCATTTCATGCAAGGTTTTTAACTTTTCAATTCCATCTTTTGTCCTCATGAGTATTCACCACATCTCTTGACCACCATTCTTCTGAATTTTATTTCTGGTAATTACAGGGCCTCTTTTTTCAGAACACTACATTGAGTTTGGGTGACTTTAGGTTGTTTGTTTTTCTTCTTTTGGGGGGTATACAGTGGTTGACTACTGCTTCTGTGGCATAGTGGTGCAGCTATTAGTTGTGTGGATGCTCCTGGGGCATGAAGGGATGGTTGGCTCTGTCAAGTGATGTTGACAGATCTAATAGGAACCACAAAACATACAGTGGGGAAATGAAGACAAAGGAAGAGGAATGGATAAGTGGGGAAGGTAGAGGGGAAGAAGAGCGAGAATAAAAATACTAATATTAATGAGCCTTCTGAATAGACCCAAAGATTTGAAAAAATAATGGAAAAACGATTTGGAGTGGTTTAAGGAATAAACAGGCAAAATGGAAATGTATTTCACATGGTGAAACTATAGAGAGCAAAAAGAGATACTATTGGGTAAACTGAAGACGAGTGTAAGCAAACAGGCAGACCGAGAGAGAGAGAGGAGGGTAGACTTGAAGAAAAGATAGAAACATGGATAAATAGAGAAGGGAATGAAGATAAAAAGAGAAGAAGAAAACTAAGAAGGAAAACGTGTGAATGTGCAGAGAAGAGAAGGAAAAACAAAAGACAGGAGTGCCATTTGGGTGTAGAAGCAGGAGTTCTGTTGCTATGGCAGCATGAACATAGTCAAACCTGTGTCCTCAGATGAAAAAAAACCCAAACAACTTGTTTAAAGGGAAAAAAAGACCTGGTTTGGGGGGTGCCTGGTTTGCAGGTGTGGCTGCTTTTGGTTGTGTCCCAAAGGGATGGGATCTGAGAAAATATGGAGGGTGCTGGGTTGCACAGGAAGAGTGAGTATGAATGAAAAAGGCAAGCAAAAAAAAGATTAAAAGTACAAAAATTAAAGACAGAAAAAAAATATAATTAAAAAAACATATTTTGGGTAGTGATTCCTGATTCTTTGGCAGTGTTGTTATGCGTACATGTCCAGCACATGTAGAGGAAGAATATGAGGGAGGGGATCCTGAAAAGAAAGAAAGAAAAATTGATAAAAAGCATTGTTTGGTTAGTGAGGATTTCTGCACCAAGCTGGTCATGCAGTTGACTATCCACATAAGACTGCTAGATGCCAGAACACAAGATGTTTGGCTTGGTGGGTTGGATCAGGTCGATTAGCTTGTACAGGGGAATGGAAGTGAATAGAAGTAGTTTGGGCAGATGTTCAATGGAAATGCGTATCATAACAGTCAGCAGGTGTATTACAGATCTCCACCTATGTTAGTCCGGGTAGAAAAGGGAAACAAATTCAAAGACACTCGTATGTGTATAAGAAAGGGCTTTATTTGCCAGAACAATTGAATATTGAGAAAACATCCCGGCCCAGTTCAGATCAAGTGCATAAATTCAATATTAGACCATATGTCCGATACCAATCTATAAATTCCTCTTCAGACTCATGCAACACATGCAATGATGCCAAATGCAGGAAGATCACAGGCCAGTAGGTGGAAGTTTTGTGGATCCAGTGGCAGTGGAAGCATCTCAGGGCTGGCAGCGGTCTCCACGTGGCTCCTTTAGCTCCAGGGCTCTAGCATAGCTCCTTGGGTTCTTGTCAGCAAGCATGCCTCGCAGGGAGTGAGAATGTGTCCCACCTCCAGCGAGCTGCTTATCTCCTTAATGCCTCCAAAGGAGGTCAAGTTGCAACCTGACTGACAGGTTAAACTCCATCCCTTCACTCTTTAGACTATCAAATTGACACCAGATTATGTAACTATCACAAGGAATTTAATAGATTTTGATGTACTTAGCTTTTAGGTTTTTGTTTTGCTTTGTTTCTGGCTTCTTGGGAGCACAGGACTTCCTCTTAGTAGGGCCTCTCCGGTAATTGCTGAGATCTTCCTGTGCTTTTTATTTGCAGTCCATATTTCCCCACATCCCACTGCTAATTTTTGACTAGATTATTTGTCTTTTCCTTGCTGAATTGTTGAATTTTTCTATGGATTTTAGATATTAATACTTGTTCGATGTATCATTACAAACATTTTTCTTCAGTCTATGGATTTTGCCCTGAAGTCCATTTTATTTTAGCATTAATATTGTGGTAGTTACATAATCTGGTGTCAATTTGGGTCTTGAGAGGATTAAGAATGAAGGGGTGGAGTCTAGTCTGTTAATCGGATCATAGCAAATGAGGCCTTTGTGTGGGCATGGCCCTCTCCTGAGAATTCTGGAAACTCCTGTGTTTTCCTCCTTGTAGGCAGAAGACACACGCTTTCTCTCTGCTGACTCCCTGTGAGACATCCCTGAGGAGAAGCCACATGGACCTACCCTGATGCAGCCCTGAAGATGGAGAAGCCACGTGGAGATCCCTGCCAGCGCTGGGATGCTTACAATGCCACTGGATCCAAACATTTTCTACCCACTGGCCTGTGATCATCCTGCACTCAGCATCAATGCATGTGTTTTATGAGTGTGAAGAGGACTTTATAGATTGGTATCAGACATATGGGCTAATATCTGACTTATGGCTTTGAGCTGGACTGGGCTGGGAGGTTTTCTCAATATTCAATTGCTCTTATATAAAAACCTCTTTCCTATACTACATACGAGTGTTTATGAATTTGTCTCTCTAGTCTACATGGACTAACACAAATATTATCACTCCCATTCTTTTTTGGATGTTTCATGTATTTTCCCATTGTTTTCTTTTTAGTTTATTTTTTCTCTGTGTCTAAGATGTGTTTCTTGTAAGTAGCATATAGGTGGTTCCTGTTTTCTTATCCATTCTATTATTCTCTATCTTTTGACAGGTGAATTTAAACCATTTATATTCATTGTTGTTATTGATAGGTATTAATGTATGTATGCACAGTCACTTTGCTGTGTTATGGAGGTGTGTGTACGTCCTCGTGCACTATTGTTTCTTTCTTTGTTCCTATTAATTTTCAGTGCAGAGGTCATTTTGTTTGTGGTTTTTCTTGCAATTTTTTTCTTTGCTGTGGTTTTACTTTTTACTAAGTTTTTGTGAGTTTTCTTTTGATTGGATTTATCCATTTTCTTTGAGGTTGCCTTGCTATTTATTAATTTATTTCCAACAGTAAAACAGTTTGTTCTCACTTGAAATGTATTAACTTTCTCTCAGCTTTAATATTTTGTATCTACACTATTCCCTATATTTAATTTTAAATTCTCTTTATTGAAGATTGAGATCTCTTGTTCCTTGTTTTTGATCTTGTAAGGTTACTTTACTTTGGGTACTTATATACATCTCTTTACTTCTGAGTGGTGTTGTAGTGTATGTTGATATTAGTTTGATGTCTGCTGTTGTTGACTCTCTAAAGATCTCAAGTTAGTATTTTTTTTTAAAGAGTGGTCTTCTTTTAGAAATTCTTTTAATTTCTCATTATCTGTAAGTGTCTTATTTTGCCTTAATAATTGTAGGGCAATATTGTTGGAAAAATATTCTCATTTGGCATTTCCACCCAGAGTTTTATATATTTCACCCCACTTTCTTCTCTTTTGCATGTGTTCTACTGTGAAATTATACGTTGATGTTATTGGTGCCACTTTGTAGGTAACTTTTTGGTTTATTTGAGCTTCTTTCAGGATTATTTCTTTGTCTTAGATTTTGGAAAGTTGGAATATGGTATTTTCTAGTGATTTTCTTTTAGAGTCGATCCTCTTTGACAATTTTCTTTGTACTTTTAAATTTTGTTTCAGGCATTCTGGAAGTCCTGTCATTACTATATATAATTTATATCTGGTTGTATTATTTGGCACTTTTAAAATTCACAGAATGTTTCACAATAACTTCTTTACCCCTGTAGATCATCAAGGCTTTATGGAAAGATAATGAAAATTTTATCACATCAATTGGGGATACTCTGAAAAGCAGTTGATAATTTACAACCAAATTCTTTTAATTAAGACACACAGTCCGAATTTTTCTCTCCTAAGATTAGACTTTACAAATTAAAAAATAAAAAAAATTAAAAACAATATATTTAACACCGGCAAGCTTACCAAAATAATACTAAAGGCAAGCTATAGACAGGCTCATGCATTAACTTGACGTAGGAGAAGGAAAAATAAATTATTGGTTGGTCCTACACTTAAATGCATTTGTTTTTAAATAGAAGTTTTCTAATGATTTTCATCAAAGTGAACAACTCATTTGCTTCTCACTTGTAATTTTAAACTTTGACATCTTGGCTAAGGGAAACCGATTCTAGAATTAGAATATTTAAAGAATTGAAAAACACCGAAGAGGAGGAAAAATAAAAAGATCAGTCATTTTTTAGTCTTGCTGAAATACAGATAGCAAATCACTATTCTTATCAGTGAATCATATCAAAGAGTATGTGGAATTTAATTTAGGCTTATGCTTTATAAAATTTAAATACAGCATCTAAATTGAAAAACTAAAATAAAAAATACTCTAATTTAGGAAAAAATTAAAATTGCCTTCGGTTTTCATATTTATAGAATGGCATAATACATATTTTCAGGTGCTCACTATAGGATCTGTCAGAATAATGTATACTGTTCTTTCTACTTTTAATATATTTTCCCTACTCTGAGGTTGCTCTTTAGATACTCTCAGTAGAGGTCCCTAAAAATAATGGCAGAATTCCAGTGTGAAGAGAATGGAAATGGCAAGATGGGAGGATAATGAAATTGGGTAGTAATGACACACATGACTGTTAAAGTTTACTCACTGACTAATGCCTTGAAAGGATATTTTTACTCAGTACTACTAGGCTGCTAGAAGTGACCAGGAAATGAGTAGAATATTTAAACCATCCTAGTTAGATTCTTATGTACATGAAAAGACTTTATCAGTAGAGTAAAATGAGATCGATCTTAAAGATTTTGAAAAAAAAATGACCAAATGCACATTGGACAAGTATCTAATTACCAAAATATACAGAACTCTACAGCAGCTAGACAAGAAAATAACAAATGACCCAATTAAGTAATGGGATAAATACATAAACAGACAGCTCACCAAAAATGAAGTACAAATGGCTAACAAACACATTTTAAAAAAATGTTTGCAACTCTCCATCACAGAGATTCAAATTAAAACAACAATGAAATACCACTTTACACCCACAATGCTAGCCCATTCAAAACAACAAAACAAAACTCAGAAACAACTAACTCTGGAGAGGATGTGGAGAGATTGAAACTCATACACTGCTGGTGAACTTGGTGAACTTGTAAATACATACTACCACTATGGAAAATAATATGTAGCTACTTAAAGCAACTGAGAACTGAAATCCCATATGAGCTCGCAATACCCCTATTAGGTATATACCCCAAAGAAATAAGAGACACAACGAGAGAGGATGTATGCTCCCTCATGTTTATAGCAGCACTGTTCACAATAGCAAGAAACTGGAATTAGCCTAAATGCCTAACAGTGGAAGAATGGATAAAGAAACTATGGTACATACACACAATGAAATACTATGCATCACTAACAAAACAGTGATGAACCCATGAAATACCACATGACATGGAAGGCCCTAGCATCTAGTGTGTTGAGTAAAGTTAGTCAATCACAAAAAGACAAATATTGCACGAGTCCACTACAATAAGGAGAAACACCAATTAAACAAATCTTAGAGTCCAATTTCCAAACAAATGGTAGAATGTCAGCCTACAGGCCATGAACTATACATTACCCCCCTTATGTGCACTTCATAAGAAGCACAACAGAAGAGGAGATCTCACATTTACTGGGGTCACTCCTTCAAGAAGGGGAAAAGGGGAGAAGACCATCCACTTGATGCTATTCAACATTGAAATAAGGCTGTGACAGATCAACAGGAATGAGAGGAGAACCGTACTGGAAGGTTGAGCCCAGGGAAGAGGCGTATCTACATTACAGAAGAGGCTCTGATATTTCTGTTGGTGGGTATTGTGTGTAAATGGGGAGGAGCAGCCTCATATGGGAAGGGATGATAAATAAAACTTATAGGGAACATAAAGGGAGAATAAACCCGGACCTATAGTCCTGGGTAGACATTTCAAATATGTTTCTACCCAACCCTTGGTGAACCACACCATGAACCAAGCATTATGGTGATCTTAGACACTGGCCTTACAGGGAACATGGCATCCTTGAAGGGGCACACTGGAAGGACCCTGCATGGAAGCCTGACTGAATGAGCTAGGCCCTGCCTCAAAAATACCTGTACCCTGGGACTTAAGACTGAAGAACCTTGATGGAAGAGTGTGTTAGTCGGGGTACTTTAAAGAAACAAATCCACAGAAACTCATGTATAAGAGAGAGTTTTATATAAAGGTTAAGTGTGTATCAAGAAAACATCCCAACCCAGTGCTGCCCAAGCCCACAGTCCAACATTAACCCATTAGTCCATATGTCCAACACCAATCCACAAAGTCCTCCTCCATCTCACAAAACACACACTATGATGCCGACTGCAGGAGGAAAGCCGAGTTAGTAAATGTGTAGGCATCTCCGCACTGGCAGGGGTTTCCACATGGGTGCTCCAGCACCCAAGGTTGCATTGGGGTAGGTTCATGTGGCTTCTCCTCAAGGATGTCTTGCAGGAAGTGATCCTTGCTAGCTGAAGCAGGGAACTTGCTAAGGCAGCTGCACCCTGGTCCAACTGTCAGAATGCAAGAGACTGGATAACTAGAAAGGCGAGGCTCCCCGAGCCATTTATCCCTCTGTCCTTAAACTAACCCCACATGTGTTTATCGGCCAGGTTGGCACAATAAACTAACTCAGAGAGGAATCACATGATGGACACCTCAATGTTATGGAAATGGTGGTTGTTAGACCTTGGGAGGGACCCCTGGCTTAGTGGGTATTCAATGAAAGGAGACCCAGACCACCATATATTTAGTGCCTTAATGCTCCTCTTGCATCAATATGACAAGTTTTAATCTAAGAGGCAAGGATCTGCCCTTGTAAGAAACTATACAGGAAAATTTTCCTGAGCACCAATCTCCAAGCTCAATGTAAACAGAGCACATGAATTAAGAAATCAATCTGTACAAAGCAACAACTGGCTTGCAGCTTGGAGTTGGACTAAACATGCATGAAATCATATCAACAATACTTTAAATGCTATGGTATTAGATAAATTATTGATGTTATCAATAAAATCGCCTTAAACCCTAGTAGGGGATGATTGACAGTGCTATTCTTTTTTGTTTCCTTTGTTTCTTGGTTTGTTGGTTTTTGTGGGGTTTTTGCTTTTGTTGTTATTGTTAGTTTTGTTTTTGTCATCCATGACTGCCAAAAACAAAAAACAAAAAACAAACAGAGCCATTCATTGCCCAGGGACTAACAGATGGTTTGTGGGGTACCATGTAATTCTGGCCCAATCTAAGAAAAGTTGGTTCTCATATCACGGTCTTGCTTGATACTTGCCTGTATGAAGAGACCCTCACTTGCTCCAAAACATAAGGATCTTCTCTAGCTTTTAAAATATTGATGATGGTATTCTGTTTCTTACTCTTTATTTGTATTTTTATCTTTATATTATTATTATTTTCTTATTTATTTTAAATTGCTTTTCATTGTTTCTGTTTTATTGTTTTATTTCTCAGTTTGTGAAGCACAGACTAAGTAGATGCATATAGACAATAACTGATGCAATGGTTTATCAGGGATGTGGAGGGTGGGTGGAGGATTGTGAGTGTGAGGGAAATTGAGGCGCAAACAATGAATGCAGGAGGGGGAGGGAGTATTAGAAATGATTGGAATGATGTATATACAACTCTTTGTTAATGTGATTTAATCATGGAGCTGTATGATATGTGAATGCTATATCAAGAAAACCACCAAAAAGAAAAAGAACTATACTTGACCAATAGTTGCCATAGGTGAAAGAGGAAGTATTTTTGCTTAGGGAGCATTGAATTTACTTAATGGTAGTTGTACAACACGAAGAATATAATCAATGACACTGAATTATACATGTAGAAGATGTTGAATTGGAGACTATTTTGTTGTACATTTTTCCACAATTGAAAAAAAAACACAAATTACACAAATAACAATAAGTACAAGGAGGAAGAAAATATTCTAAAATTGATGGTGTTATGAGTGTACAATTCTCTTTGATATGAGTGAACTATTGAATTGTATGATATGTGAATGAAGTACCAAGAAAACTGTTTCTGAAAAGTACTCCAAGATTTCCTACAAATTAAAAAATCATTCTTAAATAGTAGGCAGTCCTATGGTCATTTTAATTCACTAACACACTTTAATATAGAAATAAGAATATTCAGTTCATAATATTAATAGAACTATGAACTCTCATTTTCCAACTTGAAGTAAACTGGTGACTGTATATTCATGGATAGAGAAAAAATGAGATACTGGAATACCTGAATTGAGTGACTTCAGATCTAAATTAAAAGACCCATTTGAAAGTAAATTTAAATTTTTATTTTTCTAAACAAAACATTCTACCTTTTGGCCGAAAGTGTTTACTGCTTAGAAAACAAAAAAGGCACAGGTACAGATAAGAGATAATGGTCCATGACACAGCATCCAGGAGCAGGAATGGGAAAAGCAATACCAGAAGGGTAGGGAGAAGGTGGGGGGAGGAGGGGAGGAAAGGAGAAATGATCACAATGATCAACATATAACCAACACCACCACCCCTTCCAGGGGGATCAACAGGAGAAACCATGGGGGAAGGGAGACAGTGTTCAGTGTAATTTATGAAAATAATAATAATTTATAATTTATCAAGGAGTCACAAAGGGGGGGAAGATGAGCTGATAACAGGGCTCAACAGAAAACAAATGTCTAGAAAATAATGATGGCAACATATGTACAAATATGCTTGATACAGTTGATATATGGATTGTTATAAGAGTTGTAAGATCCCCCAATTAAATGATCTTTTAATAATAAAAAAGGCAAAGGTCAAAATTTCTAACTTGGATAAGGAATTGCTTGGAGTCTGTTAAGAATGTTTGTACAGCTGGCCCCAGAGAAGTTACCTTAGTTAGCAAGAAGATAGGAGATAGAATTTATCATCATAAATGAAGTTAAAGCCTGTAAATATTTTTTTAGCTAAATAAACATGCATTCAGTCTTACTTCACATCATGACTCCCCAAATTTTACTCACTAGGAGTCTCTCCATTCTGCTGGCTCTTTGTACATTTGTAAATAAGGTAGAGAGTAAGATGCTGAAATAAAGAGTCAGACAGAAATTATAATAAAAAACTTAGAGCCCGGCAGAAGGCTTTCTTAAACAATTGTCAGAATGCAACAAGTACATTTACTGATAAAGTTTGTATTTTAACAAATCCTTTGTATCTTTTGCAATGCTTCCTTCCCCTCCCCCACGTGTCTGCCAACACTAATCCTTTGTTTACAGCACCTTTTAATACCCCTTACTGCTCCTCACTGCAATTTGGAGTATTGCACGTCTTTCAGAGATGTCTGCAATCTCTCCCCATTTCTAAATTATTCTATTCCTTCAATAAAATTGAACTTCAGGCTAATATTTTCACTAAGACATGGTGCAGTTATTAAGGAATTTGGTTACTAACTGAAAGGTAGGCTCAAACCCATCAATTGTTCTGTGGGAGAAAGATATTGTAGCCAGCATCTGTAAAGATCTCATACATGGAAACCCTACGGGATGTTCTACTCTTATCTAAAAGGTCATCACAAGTCAGAATCAATTTGATTACTTCTTTGCTTTTTTCCCCTAATTCGAGCTTATTCAAACAGAGAGCTTTCAGTGGGAAGGAGGTAAGGTTGATTTATTTTCTGTTTCTCTGCTTTGGACTCATCTTTTATTCTCACAACCTAACCTGCCGACAGACTGCTTGTCAGCAAATTTCTGACCGATCCAGTGTCAGAGTAGTTGCAGGAATGCGTAAGTTAGAGAATAGGAGAGTCTACCTAGAATTGATTGTACATTAGATTGCTTTTGTATGACCTAGATCTAAATGATACAGTATCATTCTCAGTTAAACATTTGGACTGCAAACCACAAGGTTCCAAACCACCAACTGCTCCTACAAAGACAGATGACACTGTCTGCCCGAGTGTTGAAAAAATTCTTCCATTTTCAATTACTTTTCATCCAAAAAAGGTGTAACACGGGCAAGCACTGCCGGAAACACCTGGTTCATTGTGCATTTGATTTTGAATTATTTTTTGGTTGTTGCGTGTCCAGAAAACTTTTATTATTTCCACTTTTTTTGCAACCCCACATTCAGTAACCCTATATAAGATGGCAACCCACAGTTTAAAAAAATTTGGTATAGGAGGGGTTTTCGTCTCTCATCAAAGCTTTCTTCTTGTAAGGTTTCACGTGTACCATTAATTGCTAATAATTAGGTTCACCATATTTTTCAAACTCTTAATATTTCTTGAATATTTCTATCACCTTTAACAGAATCTCAGTATCTCATAAGAATTGTGGTTTCCTTTTCCCTCCTGTTTCTCAATTTCTTAGTAACCACTAAATAGGATATTATATGTGTACTTTTTGACTGATTTATCTAACTCAGCATGATATTTTCAAGATTCACCAATATTTTAGTATGTAGCATGACTTCATTCCTCTTTATGAATGTTACTGCTCTTAAGGATTCAGACCCTGGAGCAGCAAGCTAACAAGAAACAGAGAAGTGTATTAGGTGACACCAGTGAGGAGGCTGGCAGCAAAGCACACTATCTTGATGACATTCTATATGAAATCAGAATACATGGAGAACATATACTTTCTACTTTGGAATTCATACATACAGCTGTTTTACATTAACTCAGGTTTCAGAATAACTACAAGAAAAAAATTATTGATCATGATAAGGACAGAAAAATAATGTTCTTTAAGTCTTAAGCCAGTTTTATTATGTCTCTCTGGACAAACCAAATGGCAAGGCTTGGCCTTTTGATCTCTAACAGTCAGGTAAATAACTCTCTGAGCTATCTCAGACATCTACAGCCAACCTGTTTGTCTCTAAGCAATTTAGCAAGTTTTTAAAACTCCATAAAGATTGCATCAAGTTAAGTACTGTAAGCTAACTGCATTAAGTAACTTGGACTATATAGCTGAGTAATGTTCCATTGTATATAACTACCACATTTTGTTTATTTATTCATCAGTTGATGGATAGTTAGGCTACTTTCACATTTTGGCAATTGCTGCAATGCTTATCTATGAACACTTATCTGTTTTTGTTCTTTCATTTAATTAGTTGGGGTAGGTACAAGTAGAGTTGCTGAATCATGTGGCAATTCGATATTTAACTTTTTGAGGAGCTACCAAACTGTTTTCCACAGCTGCCTCACCATTTCACAATCCTACCAGCGATGAAGGAGAATTCTAATTCCCCACATCCTCATCAACTCCTGTTATTTTCCATTTTCAACATGTAGGCATCCTAATAGATTTTTATTTGAATTTCATAAAATATATTCATTCAATTGATAATCTAAAGATCAGTGGTCTGAACCCACCTAGAAGTACCACACAAAAAAGACCTCAGAGATAGATTAACCTGGAGGACATTATGCCTGACTGAAATCAGTTGATTGCAAAATTACAAATATTGTATGATACCTCTATTATAAATAGTCAAGAGTAGGTTTTCCTAATCAAAACAAAAACATAATTTGATGGTTACAAGGAGTAGGAGGGCAGGGAGACATGGAATATTATGGGCTAGAGGATAGGCAAGTGATAACTTGGGTAGAGAGGAAAGCAATACACAATAAAAAGGATGTTATGAAAAACGATGGGTGCAGGGGAAACCACTTGGATGTTTGCAAGAGTTAAAAGCAACTGAGAAAACATTGTTATGTATATAATTCTGCAACAGTGAATATCCACTGGTCGATGCTTGGATAGACACCCACGCTGGACAACTGGGAGAGAGAAAGTTAGAATATACACATGTCTACATATAGACAGAGGATATTTATATACATATAAATATTATTAATAAAAGGTATATTTACCTTTGTTGCAAATATATTCACAGAGGTGGTGGAGCATACAAGAGGAAAATGTTTTAGACATAACCAAACACCTTGAAGGAATGAGTCATTGAGTCTAAAGATATAGTCTCAGGGCACACCAAGGTCAATTGGCATAACATAGTTCATGAAGACCATGTTCTATATCCTGGTAAGTAGTAACTGAGGTCTTAAAATCTGTGAGCAGCTACCTAAAGTGCACATTTTGGTCACTCCCTGTCCAGAGCAAAGAAGAGTGATAAAAAGATTGAGAATGGTAAAATGAAACAGAGAGAAGATCTAGGAAGCAAAGCTATGGATAGAGGTATAAACATAGGTGTGCACTTATGTAAATATATTAATTCATAAAAATAGAGGTATTGACCTATGTACATATATTTATATGAAAATTCATTGAGGAAATGGGCAGACTTTGGGCCTCTGCTCAAACCCTCCCTCTAACAACCTGGCATTCAGTGACGCTCATCCTCCCAACACAATTGCTGAAGAAACAAATGGGTGCATAAATAAATGTGGTGAAGAAAGCTGATGGTGCCTGGCTATCAAAAGATATAGCATCTTGTGTCTTAAAGTCTTGATGTTAAACAAGCGGCCATCTAGCAGAGAAGCAACAAGCCCACATGGAAGAAACATACCGGCCTATGTGATCATGAGGTGCCGATAGAATCAAATAACAGGCACCAGAAGACCCAAAACAACCAAAACAAAAAACAAAAACCCCATATTGTTGAGAACAAGGGAGGTTGGGAGAAGAGACCCAAAACCCATCTAGAGACAATAAGACATCTCCTCACAGAAGGGTCACTAGGAAGGGATGAGTCAACCAGGGCACAGTGTAGCACGAATGAAATGCAATATTCCTCTGGTTCTTTGAGGCTTCCTCAACCCCCACTATCATGACCCCAGTCCTGTCTTTCAGTTCTGGCTAGACTAGAGCATATACACTGGTACAGATAAGAGCTCACAACACATGTAATCCAGGTCAGATAACCCTCTCAGGTACAGAAATGGGAATAGCGATACCAGGATGGCAGAGGGAAGGTGGAGGGAGGAGGGGAGAAAGGAGAAATGATCGACACATAACTGCCCCCAACCCAGGACAAACAACAGAAACATGGGAGAAGGGAGACAGTGGTCAGTGGTAAGATACGAAAATAATAATTTATAATTTATCAAAGGTTCATGAGGATGGGAGGGTTGGATGAGAAGAGGAGCTGATACCAAGTGCTCAAGTAAAAAGAGAATATTTTGAAAATGATGATGGCAACACATGTACAAATATGCTTGATATAATTGATGTATCTATTTTTATAAGAACTGTAAGAGCCCCCCCAAAATGGTTCATCAATATTTTTAAAGATTTACAGCCTGAAAAAAGTGACAAAAATCAAAAGGTATAAAAAACGATTACTCCAATGGACTAATGGCCCATGCAAACATCAGTATCTACAACCCTGAGACCATAAGAACTAGATGGTACCCAGCTAACACTAACAATTGCTCTGAAAATCATTGCATTAGAAGGTCCTGGATAGAGTGGGAGAAAAACATAGAACAGAGCTCAAAATCATAAAAGAGATCAACCCTATTGGTCAGATAGAGACAACTTGGATTCCCAAGACCATGGCCTTAATCATGCTTTAACTATATAACTGATCTCATCGCTGAAGGCCAATTTTTAAAAGTAGAATAGAGTAATAACAATAGTATGAGATGCATCCCTTAGAATAATCAACTACTTAATATGAAAAAGGCAGCATCTATTGAAAAAAAGATGGTTAGAGAGAAAGAAGGAATGAAAACAGGAAACACTGGGAAGAAGTTCAATAAAAAATGGTACATTGAGAGTATTGAAACGTATGAGTGGAAATAAAATGAGCATAAATTGTTGAATGTAAATTGATGATGGGCTCTGTATACCTTCACCTAAATAACTATAAACATTTTTAAAAGACATTCATATTTACCTACTAACAAATAGTACTCTGAAAAAAGTCAGGAAAATAATACAATTTACAGCAACCACCAAAAAGGATGAAATGCTTAGAAATAAATATAATGTGAGATACATAAGACCTATACAAAGGAAACTACAAAACAGTACAAGTTACAAAAAGAGATCTATAGAAATAAAATCATATAAAATGTGAAATGGAAAGGGGTACTTAGCATTCTTTTTTTTTAAACATTTTATTAGGGGCTCATACAACTCTTATCACAATCCATACACACATCAATTGTGTAAAGCGCATTTGTACTTCATTCTCAAAACATTTTCTCTCCACTTAAACCCCCAACATTAGGTCCTCATTTTTCCCCTCCAAATATCAATCCAGATTCCATCATAATTCTCTAAAGATATGGAAAAATAATCACTAACTTTATAATGAAAGAAAAGAGACCCTGGATAAGAAAAGAACCTTTAAGGAAGGAAGACAAAATAGAAAGGCTCATGTACCAAGTAGTCAAAGAAGACTGGTATTGCTATAATAAACACATGAAACAATAGAACAGAATGTAAAACCCAGCAATAAAGCCATTCATCTATAAACAGCTGGTCTTTAACAAAGGGGCAAAACATTAAATGGGGAAAAGACAGTCTCTTTATCAAATACTGCTTGCAAAGTTAGATATCAATTTGCAGAAAAATAAAACAGAATCCATATCTCTGACCATAAACCAAAGCTAACTCAAGATGGATTACATACCTAAGTGCAAAGCCTAAAAGTATAAAGATTACTAAAAAAAATTAAGGCAAACGAAGTGGTATACCAAAAACAAACAGACAAAACAACAAGAAAAAGCAACTCACTGCCTTCAAGTCAATTCTGATTCATAGCGACCCTATGGGACAAGATAGAACTGCCCCTGTGGGTTTCTGAGACTAACTCTTTATGGGAGTAGAGAGCCTCAACTTTCCCCCACTCCATAGTTTCGAGTTACTGACCTTGCAGTTGGCAGCCCAAAGCATTACCTAGTATACTACCAGGGCTAGTATACATGGCATGCATATAGTATCTAGCACAACCCAAAATATCCAAACAGAAGAAGAAAAATTGGATGACTGGGACCTTCTAAACATTAAGCATTTAAGTACATCAAAAGAGATCTTTAAAAAGATAAAAAGAGAACCTTCAGACTAGGAAAATATTTTTGGCAGTGACACATAAGCAGGTGACTAATCTCTAAAATTTATTTTGAAATTACCACCAAAACAAAACAACAAGCTATCCAATTTTTAAACGAGCAAAGGATATGAACAGACATTTCACCAAAGAAACTATGCAAGCAACTAATGAGCACATGAAGAAAGGTTTGCAATCATTCACTATGTAAAAGAAAAGCTTACTGCAATCAGGTCATACCTACTCATGAACGTATAACTCAGTACGCAACCAGAGCTCATTTCCTATTACAGCGATGCAAATCAAAATCAATTGAGATGACGTGCAGTAAATATGGCAACTTAGACAGATATACTTTGAACTCCCTCTTCAACAAAGACAAGATAAAATGGAGTTGGCAGAGGCAACCACTGCCCTGGGTCCAAGCAACCAGCTTAAAGCTATGTTTTGAAGTGGCAGAGCAATGGGGCACACAAATTTGCAAGCACCATGGCTCAGGGTCTAAACAGCCAGCCTAGGGCCATTTGTGAAAGTGATGCAACAGCCAAGGCACAGAAACTTCCTAGCTTCAGGCCCAAGCAATGGCCTAGAGACACATTTAAAAGTGCAAAACTGGGAAGGGCACTTGAACTTGCAGGCTCCCCAGGGGTCCCTGGCTCTACCTAAACCAGTCCGCTTAAATGCATTTCTTAAAGTGGCAGAGCTGTTGGAGTGCACATGTTCAGCCTCTGAACCTGAGCCTGCCGACACAGGGCTATTTTTTTTAATGCATCAGTGCACATATTCACAGGTGCAGAGGCCCTGGGCTAGTTTAGCAGAGCACAGGGGCATGAATATTTGCAGGCTGTACTCCTATGTTAGATACCAGAAAGGAACCTTGATAAGTACATACTAGTGTCAAAAGACAGAAAACACCTTCTGGCTCTGCCTTGACTTTTTAATTTTTGATTTATTTCTACATTTTCATTATAATTTTTGGTTTTAAGTAGGTTTTGTTTTACTTCCTTCTCTTTAATTAATTAATTAGTTTTTTGCTGACTAGGCTACTGCTTATTGAGTTGTTGTTAGGAGCCATCAAGTCAATTCCTACTCATTAGCAACTCTGCATACAATAAGAATGAAACACAGCATACATAGTTCTGTACAATCCTCACAATTGTTGTTATATTTGAATCCTTTGTTGCAGCCACTATGTCAATCCATCTCCTTAAGGGTCTTCCTCTTTTTTGCTGCCCTTCCACTTTACCAAGTAAGACTTCCTTTTACAGAGACTGGTGTCTCTTGATTACATGTACAAAGTGCATCATAAAAAGTCTTGCCATCCTTGCTTCCAAGAAGCATTCTGACTTCACTTATTCCAAGACAGAGGCTGTTGGATATTTTTCTCCTTTTAAATTAAATCACTCATGTATTTCTCCAACTGACAGAGAAAACTACTTGCATACAACACAGTCACCCCCACACTATTAACAGCTTCATCTCATACACAAAGACTACTACCCACTCCAGAACCACTTGACTAACATATATATATAAAATTTTAAAATAAAATTTAAAAACACAATCTCTCTGAGACAGCAGATAATTTATAGCACAAACAAAGAAATAAGAGAAAACGTGGCAAAGAAGTGATCAATATATGAATCCAAAAGACATTCCTGAGAAAGATAAGGCATTGGAACTACCAGAAGAAGGCAAATTAAGAAAAAATGGTTCTTAGCTCTTTACAACAGAGAGGCAAAAACATCGAGAAAGCTATGGATAAGAATTTTAAAATATAGAAGAATTCAGGGAAACATTACAAGAGCAATCTGAAGAAATAAGTAAAAAGCAAGAAATCATAGAAAAGCTCAAAATAGAAGCCTAAAAGATTAATATTAAGAATTTAGAATGAGATAACACTTTGAATGAGCAAAGCCATAGAAATGAAGCAATTGAAGTATGAATTAGTGAACTTGAGGACAACTCTCTTGATAGCAATCTAGGAGAACAACTAATAAAAAGAGCAAAAACTCAGAATTAATGATGTGGAACACTTTCGAGAAGAATTACTTATATGTAATAGACATTTCAGAACCGGCAAGAACCAAAAAAATCCACAGAGAAGATATCCAAGAACTGCTGGAAGAAAACTTCCCTGACATTATGAAAGAGGAGAAAATGACCACTAAAGAAGCTGAAAGAACCCCAAACAGGATATACTTCAAAAGATAATTAATATGACACATGATAGTCTAACTTTCCAATAAAAAGGACAAGGAAATAATATTGAGAGCATCTTGGGGGGGGGGGGAGTTCCCTAAAAAATCAAATCAATAATACTAAGTTCCATTTTTTCATCAGAAGAAATCATTCAAGCACGAATACAATGGAGGATATATATATGAAACGCTGAAACAAAAAAATTCCCAAGAATTCTATACCTGGCAAAATTTTCTTTCAAATAAGGTGCACCTGACCCAAGCCATGGTGTTCTCCATTGCCTCATATGCATGTGAAAAATTGAACATTGAATAAGGAAGACTGCAGAAGAATAGATGCATTTGATTTGTAGTGCTGGAGAAGAATATTGAAAGTACCATAGACTGCTTAAAGGACAAATCAATCTGTTTTAGAAGAAGTACTGCTAGTGTCCCTTCATCTTATGAGACTTCATCTTACATGCTTTGGACATGTTGAGAGACCAGTCCCTGGAGAAGGACAGCATGTTTGGTAAAGTAGAGGGCCATTGAAAAGGAGGAAGGCCCTCAAGAAGATGGAATGATACCATGGCTGCAACAATGGGCTCAAGCATAGGAACAATTGTGAAGATGACACAATGCTGGGTAGTGTTTAGTTCTGCTATGCATAGGGTTACTAAGGGTCTGAATTCACTACATGGCACCTATAAACAACAACAACAACTTATGATACTTCTGCTGGGTATACACCTGTGTAAGTCTAGGTAAATAGGGAAACAAATCCACAGAAACTCGTATGTATAAGAGAGAGTTTTATATAAAGGGTAAGTGTACATTAACAAAGCATCCCAACCCAGTGCTCTCCAAGCCCATAAGTCAAACAATAGCCCATATGTCCGACACCAATCTACAAAGTCCTCTTCAATCTCATAAAACACACGCAATGATGCAAACTGCAGGAGGAAAGCTGAATCAGTGATTTGTGTAAGCATGGCAGCACCCAAAGCTGCATCAGGGAAGGTCCACGTGGCTTCTCCTCAGGGATGTCTTGCAGGAAGTGAGCCTTGCCAGCTGAAGCAGGAAATTGGCTAAGACAGCTGCCACCTGGTCCGACCATCAGAAAGCAAGAGACCTAAGAACTAGAGAGGCGAGGCTCACCGAGCCATTTATCTCTCCACCCTTCAATTAATCCCACATGTGTTTATTGGCCAGGTTGGCACAATAAACCTTAACTATCTCAATACCCTTAGGCAAGAACAGATGTATGCAGTCCCATGTTCATGGCAGCACTGTTCACAATAGTAAGAGGTTGGAAACAGGCTAAAATCCCACCAGTAGAAGAACGGAGAAAGAAACATTGGTATATACACACAATGGAATAATACTATGTATCACTAAAGAGCATTTGGGGTAATAATTTCTTTTCAAACAGCGGTTCTCAACCTGTGGGTCGCAACCCCTTTGGGGGCCGAATGACCCTTTTACAAGGGTCGTCCGATTCATAACTGTAGCAACATTACAGTTATGAAGTAGTAATGAAAAATAATTTTATGGTTATTGGGGTCACCACAACATGAGGAACTGTATTAAAGGGTCTCGGCATTAGGAAGGTTGAGAACCACTGTTTTAGAAGAACTATTCTTCTAAAAGGAGGTAGCCCTGATGGCATAGTGTTTATGAGCTGGGCTGTAATCAGCAAGGCTGGTTCGAAACCACCAGCCATTCCTCTGGAGAAAGATGGGTCGTTATACTCCCATTAAGAGTTACGGTCTTGGAAACTCTCAGGGACAGTTCTACCCTGCTCTACAGGGTGGCTATGTGTCAACATCGACTCAGTGGTAGTGAGTTTGGTTTTTTGATTTGAGTCCCAAGGAGTTGAAAATTAGTGATGTCCCAAATTTCCAACTCTTCCAAGGTGCTATTCAGCTTCATTTGCCGCCCTCCCTCCCTTGAGGATATTCCATCACATTCCTGGGTTCTGGGAAATGCTGGGGCATCCCACAGAAACTCACAAAATTTTGAGGATTAATCTCTCATGGTGCTGGGTGTTGTTCAGTCAAAAACCTGAAGGTCAAGCAAAGGTGAGCCAAATGCAGAGTCCAGAACCAGAACTAAGCTGTCCAAAATTCCAGCAGGTCCTCTTGCTTTACAAAGATTCAATAATCTAGAAATAAAAGTCTGACTTTCCATTTGAGGTTATGTGTTTTAGAACCAGCAATTTTATGCCCCAGCAGAAATAGTGTCTTAAGTCCCACTCTCTACCAAGTTGAAATCAAAGATGCCCCCAGGGAAAACAGGGTGTTGGACATCATATGACACCCTGTAGTAAGGTCTTAAAGATCAGAAGTAAACAAAGGATGTCACTCAGCCCACACCCTTCATCAGAGTCAGGTCTCAATCCAACCCTCCCTCAGATTCATCAGCACAATAGAGAATGCCTTCCAAAATGGTACCATAGTCAAAGGCACATAACGTCCCAAACCATAATGTATCATATAAGAAACCATGGCTATAAAGGCCATATTAATTTACCATAATTCAACATGTGTGAAGCCACAGAGCATTGACAATATGAAAAGACCTGGAGAATTTTATGATGGGTGAAGTTAGCAAATCACAAAAGGACAAATATTGCATAAGACCACAACTATAAGGATAAATATCAAGAAATATACAGGCAACTGTTCTTAGGTTATGTAATCTTTTAATCTGGTTTCTCAAGCAATATCTGTCTAATGCTTATGCTCCAGCTATCACTCCTTTATTTGTACATATTAAAAGCCACTTATGAGGAGCCTCACCTCAGCTGTGGTAAGTTTTTCACTTAGGCGGAAGAAGGAGAGGGCCAAATTGTTCCTGTCGTATAGCATTGTCCAACAGTCACTCCAAATTAATAGGCACTCCTGATGTTTAGGGGTGTTTAGTGAATTTCAAAGGAAATTCATTGCCAGAGAAGGGATGAGAGGATAGGTCTGCCTCTGAGAAGGTGATTTTCAGTCTGTTTGTGGTAAACCAAGGAGGGACATCCTGCCCTTAGGGAAAATGACTACCATTAATTCCTACAGACTCAAATAAGAGAACTCGCACTGTAAAAAATCATGCATTTTTGACCGAGTTCCTATTTATCAATGGTCACCTGGGGTACATGCTATGGGCTACCTGGATTTTAGATGTTGTTTTCTCAAAGCATACAGCATTCTTTAAAGACCACATCAGAAGGATCTGTTTTGTAAAATCCATTTAGAAAACCAGAGTTTACCTTCAATGCACCTGTTACAGATTTTAAAAATTTAAACTGTCCATTGAAATTAAATCTGATGCTTGCTAGTGTGAGAAGAAGATGACTGTTATTTCAAGGTGGTGGACTTAGATGCCGTTGGACTTCCGCTCACATATCCTGATTTAGAGCTTGCCCAATAATTGGTAACTTCAGCCTACTATATATTTTGTAATTTCCTATTTTCTTTGATTTTTGTGACATTTCTTCATCCCACAGACATAGTTTTGCCGTAGTGAACAAGTATTATTGAATATATTCTCATCTGTTCATTTAATTTTTTAATCTGTATAAGTGAATATTTAATGTATTTTAGTCTAAAATATTTCCTATATGTATGTATTTTATTTTCTTAATATTGTTTCAAATTCTATACCATTGGCTAGATTAATTATACTATTATTCGATTATCAAATGTTCTATGGAAGTTATGTATATTACATCGCAAGAAGATGACCCCCTCAAAAACAAAAACAAATTCACTAGCATTTAGTCTATTTCAATTAAAAAAGCAGATGAGGGATATATAAAAACCTTAGATGTATGAATAGATGTTGAGCTCACACTTACTAGTAAGGCCTATGTCATCTAAGTCCATAGATGAAGATAACAAAACCCAAATATGATGAAGGGAAAAGTAGCAGAGCTTAGGTTGTAAACACCCAATTTGTTGAAGGCTTTGGAGGACAGTGGGAGCACAAAATCCATCTGCAGAGTATATAGTCAGATTAAGCCTCTGGCAGATACCCTCTGGCTACAGGTGAGGGACTTGAACAGCTTTACTATCAGGCAAAGATTATTGTAAACTTGGTTATGGTGGATAGAACCATGGTATAACATGGCATTTGGTCAATTGACCTCCCTCTTGACCCAAATTGAATTTGCTCCTGGCTTAAGTATTTCTCATTAGTTATGCCACACAAATTTCTTCTCTGGTTTTAAAAATATTGTTGGTGGGCCTTTCTTTCTTGTTCTTTGATAATTATTGGTGAAAGGAATGCAAAAGTTAGAAACAAAGGGTTGGGAAATATGGTGTTAGTGATAGAAATAAGACTGGAGATTTCATGGTAGAATTTTACAGGGCCTAAAACCTCATAGCAAATACCTTTTCCAATAACAAAAACAGGGACTATATAGGATTTCTCAAGGTGGAATACACAGAAATCAAATTAACAGCATCTGTATAAAGAGAGGATAGAGAAGCTCAATAATAGCACTAAAACCAGGACAGGTGCCAACTGTGGAACAGACCATCAATTACTTATATGTAAGTTCAATTTAAAGCTGAAAAAATTTAAACAAGACCATGACCTTACGTTCATCCTATCTGAATTTTGAAAACATCTCAAGAATAGACCAGAGGGACTCTGCAGAAATTGGTGCAGGAGACCAACTGAAAGGGAAATTCCATGCTGTCGGGTCACAGGAGGAGCACCATAAAGATAAGCATAGGAACAAGAACCAATGGTATGGAAGGAAAGAAGTCCAAGCAGCACAGAAAGCATTATCCAAAAACAAGGCTCCTGATATTGATGGAACACCAATTGAAATGTTTCAACCATCTGATGAAACACTGGAAGCTCACTCTTTTATGCCAAGAAATTTGAAAGACAGCTACCTCCCTGGCCAACAAACTGGAAGAGATCCATATTTGTGATCATTCCAAAGAAAGATAACCCAACAGAAGGCTCAAATTATAGAACAATATCATTGATATCACAGGCAAGTAAAAATTTTCTGAAAAACCTCCAACAACAGCAGTACATTGACTAGAGATTAAAGAGGTTTAGGCCGGATTCAGAAGAGGGTGTGGAAAAATGGATATCATTACTAATGTCAGGTGGATCTTGGTTGAAAGCAGAGGATACTAGAAACACGTTTACTTGCATTTTATTGACCATGCGAAGGCATTGGTTATGTGGGTCATAACAAACTATGGATAGCCTTGAGAAGAAAATCCCAGAACATCGTGCTTCTGCAGAATTTGTATGTGGAAAAAGGGACAGTTGTGGGCACAGAACAGGGGACACTGAATGTTTTAAAATCAGAAAAGGTATGAGACAGGATTCAATCTTATTCAATCTGTACGCTGAGAAAATAATCAGAGAAGCTGTATTATATGAAAAAGAACTCAGCATCAAGATTGGAAGAAAGCTTATTAACAACCTGTGATTATATAAATGACACAATCTTGCATCTTGAAAGTGAGCAGGATTTGAAGAACACAATGTAAAAAGACCAAAATCCTCACAACTCAACCAATTGGTAACATCATGATTAATGGAGTAAAGATTGACATTGATGAGGATTATGTTTTGCTTGGATCCACAACCAATGCCCAAGGAAACAACAGGCAAGAGACCATATGATGCATTGCCTTGGATACATCTGTTGCACAAGACCTCTTTTAAGTGTTGAAAGGCCAAGATGTTACTTTGAGGACTAAGGTGTGCCTGGCCCATGAAAAAGTTGGACATTGAAGAAGGAAGACAGAAGAATTGATGCATCTGACTTATGGTGCTGGTGAAGACTATTGAAGCACCAACGGACTGCCATTCCCTTTTGATCCATTTTCAATCTATTTCAATAGTCTAGTATTCTCTGCTTTTAGCCGAGATTCAAAGTACCAATGGACAGCCAAAAGGACCAACAAATCCGTCTTGGAAGGCCTACAAGTGCATCTGATGTCATCAACGAAATTCCTCATGCCACATCCTCTTGAATTCAGCTTGAATTTCTGTAAGCATTCTCTCAATGTACTGCTGCAACCCTTTTAAAATTCTCTTCAGCAAATTTTTACTTGCATGTAATATTTATGATGTTGTTCAACAATTTAGACCTTATGCTGGGCCACTTTTCTTTGGACTGGGCAACAATTTACACCATATGCTGGGTCACTTTTCTTTGGACTGGGCACAAATATGGATCTCTTCCAGTCAGTTGGCCAAGTAGCTGTCTTCCAAATGTCTTGGCATAGACAGGTGAGTGCTTCCAGTACTTCGTCAGTTTGTTAAACATTTCAGTTTATGTAGGTTTGTCTCTCACTAATGCCTTAATTGCAACTTGGGCTTCTTCTTTCAATCCCATTGATATTTTTTACGATATGCTGTTTCTTGAAATGGTTGAATGTTGACCAGTTCTTCTTGATACAGTTAATCTGTGTACTCCTTCCATCTCTTTTATCATCATTATTTATTTATGTTTTTAACAGTTTCATTGACATAATTCACATATTTAATACTTCAACCATATTGAAAAGAGTTGTACAATCATAACCACAATGAATTTTTTAGAACATTTTTCTTATACTCATTATTATTAGCTCCCCATTTACCCCCAACCTCCCCTAACATACCCACAAGAAACCATTAATCCATTTATTGTGTCTACAGATGTACCTATCCCGGATTCCATATACTGAGAAATATAAAAATTAAAAAAAAAATAAAACCAACAAGACAAAATAAAATAGAGGAAAACCTCAATATAAAATATTAAAAACTAGAAAAATTAAGATCTGTAAGCCAACCACTTCATGCCTTAATCTCCCTCTATTTTGGGTATCCAATTTCTATATTGTCAATTTCTATAAACCCAGTGCTCTGAGGAGACAAATATGTTCTGTGATATGAAGAATCTTCATTCCAGTTGGAACCTTGTGAGCTGGCATCCATAATAAGCAAGTCAAATCAGGGCAGGCCGCCCATCCTGTCAGCTGGTAATATGCGTCAATTCACAACCTCAGAAATCTAATCTTCATCTGGTTTTTTCAACTCAGTCCTACCCAACAACAAAACAGGGAATTCCGCAAATGAATCCCTCTGCTTCGTACCGGTGGCACTTGCGCAAATTATTAATCCTAGGTCCTTTGAGTTAGCTCATGCATAGGCTCAAATTCCTCACAATTCTGTAAACTTCAGAACAACCAGCCCACTCTCATCTCTCCCCTAGTTCCTGTGAAAGGTCCACAGCTGTCAGTGACCAGACTCAATCCATCTCTACATTGCAGCAGTATTTCTCCAACCTTCACGTAACAAGTAGATCTAGGTAGTTATCTAGTGAGTATTAAAGACTCCCTTTAATGTTCAGTCTGAGAGTGAAGAGTTCCTTCATGGCTCTAGATTATTCCAGCTTTGGCACAAACAGCAACTCCCTTGCTCAAATTTCAAAAAAACAAAGTAGCCTTTTTTTCCCCTTCACTCCGCCAACAGCTCTAGTGGCACGTCTTTTCAAATACAAATGCCCTAAACACTCAAGGCACTAGGTGGTACTTACTTTTTCTAAGCCTTCTTTGCAGGCATTTTCTAATACTCATTTAATGTTCTAAATTTAATGTGTAAAGGCAGTGGGCTTACACACTCTCTCTATTCATACTTCCCAACAATCATTTCTATCACACATATGCCAATAACGGTAGGCAGAAGTAATTGGTATCATTCAAGTACAGCCAGATCCTAAACACAATTTTTTTGCAAACCATTTTATTAAAACATAATCCAGGTATATACCATTCAAGAATTCAGTCACATCAAGAAGCATTGTACAGTTGCTACCACAATCAGATTCAAAATGTTTTCTTCCTTCTTGTACTCCTTAATATTAGCTCACCAGTTCCCCTCATCTCTCCTGTCTTACCCCTCATGAGTCCTTAATCTAATTATGTCTCTATAGACTAACCTATTATGGTAGTTACAAAATTACATGTCAACTTGAAGATATATAAAAGTATAGGGGTGGTATTCAATCTTAATCAGGTCACAACCTAATGGTACCTCCTAGTGGGCATGGCCTTCTCATAAGGAGGGCCCAGAGAACCTTCCCCTCTCTCTCTGCTGTCACCTTCCTGCTGGCAAGCCACTCTGAGACCTGTCAGAGCTCTGTGATGAACTGTGCCATTGGATCTACATGACTTTGTACCCACCAGCCAGTGACAGTCCTGCATGCTTCATCATTGCATGCGGCTTGGTGAGTCTGAAGAGGGACTTATGGACTAGTATCACACTTATGGGCTTGAGTTGGACTGGGCTGGAATGTTTAATCAATATACAATTACTTCTTGATATAAAGCTCTTTCTTACATATATGTGTGTTACTGGGTTTGTTTCTCTAGTCAAACCAGCCTAATACACTTATCCTGGGTTTCATATACCAAAAAACATAGAAAAATACATAACAGTCAATAATAACAATAATAACAAAATACAACAGAGATATAAAAGCAATTCTTAAAACAGTCAAGTTCAATCCTTTCTTACCATAATATACCATTCATATGCAATATGACCTTAGTCCTCAGGCAGGATTTTGACTAACCAACATGGCTTTTGTCTAAGAGAAATTCAACAGGCGTTTTTGCTCCTGAACTGCAATTGAGCATCCATTACATTAATTTGCTCCATTTCAAGAAAGGATAACAAGGGGCAGATTCTAAGAATCAAGTTTCTGTCTCCATGCACTTTCCAGATAACAATTCAGGAAACCAATGTGGCCATATCTGACTTCCAGCTATCCAAAGAAGAAAAATCCAATTCTATCCAACTGCCATAAGGAAGAGGTCAGACAAACTTTCTGCATGATTTTTTTCTCTAGCACCCCACTTTTCAGGTACCCTAATATGTTAGGCCAGGTTGATAGAAACAAATCCAGTGACACTCATAAAAGGCTTTATATCAAGAAGTAATTATACATGAATAAGGCACCTAACCCTGTACAACTCAAATCCTTAAGTCCAATATTAGTCCATAAGTCCTTCTTAAAACTCACATAGCCACATGCAATGATGCAGAATGCAGGACAATTACAGGCTGGGGGTGAAGAGTTGTGTGGATCCAAGGTTAGTGGAAACCGGACTGGGCACCAGCAGCTTTCGGGGTCAGCGGCAGAGTCCCAGAAAACAGAAAAGCGAAGGGACAGAGAGAGAGTGAGATGCTCAGTTCCCCCCAGTTATAAAAAGGCAACATACACGAGGAAGCATAGGGAGGATGCGGCCTGATTGACAGGTTGGATTCCACCTCTACTCTTTTATACATCTTCAAGTTGACATCAAATGATCTACCACATATACAGAGTACTCAACTTGACAACAGCACAGTATATGTTCTTTTTCAGTGCAGTCAAAATACACTATAATAGATCAGATGTTAAGCTGCAAAACAACACTTAACAAATTTAAAAACATTGAGATCCTATAACCCATTCTCTCTGATCACAAAGTTTTTGTTTTTAGGTGCTATCAAGTTGGTTCCAACGAATAGAGACTTTATGCACCATAGAACAAAATATTGCCTGGTCCTGTGATATCCTCACAATTTTTCCTATGCTTGAGAACATTGTTCCAGCCTTTGTGTCAATCTGTCTCCTGAAGTGTTTTCCACTCTTTCACTGCCCCTCTACTGTACCCCAAAGTTATTCTATAAAGTGATCATAACCCTGATACCAAAACCAAGCAAAGACCCCCAAAGACAGACATCTTCATACAGATATTTCTCTGGAACAAAGACATAAAAATTCTCATCAAAATTCTGGTCAATTGAATCAAATTACATATAAAAAATAATAATTCAAGATGACCCAGTGGGATTCATATCAGAGATGGAAAGATGACTCAACATTAAAAAGCAATTAATGCAATTCAGCACATAAATAAGAAAAAAGAATAAAACCACATTATCATATCAATAGATGCAGAAAAGTTATTTAATAATATCCAACACCCATTTCTGATAAAACATTCAATAAAATAGGAGTAGAAGGGAAATTCCTAGACATAACAAAAGTCATATAGGAAAATCCAATGGCACACTCAACAGGGAGAAACTGAAAACATTTCCTCTGAGGACAAGAACTAGATGAGGATATTTCCCCATCACCACTCTTATTCAACATCATGCTAGAAGTCTTAGCCAGTACCATTAGACAAGTAAGAAATCAGGGGGATACAATTTGGCAAAGAAATTAAAATCTTGCTATTTGCATGATGTTATTTTATATAGAAAGAACTCCAAGGATACTATAGAGGGAACATTGGGAAAGGTTGAAGAATTTTCTAAAGTAGCAGAATACAAGGTTGATAAACTCAAATCAATAAAATTTCTGTATACCAGTATAGATACCTCTGAGAAGTACAACCAGACAATAATACATCTGCAATGAGCACACAAAAGATGAAATATTTAGGAATAAAATTAGTCAAAGAAACAAAAGATCTATCCACACCAGCCTACCCCTACTCAATCGCTGAGGACATAGGGGGTGCATTAGCAAAAGTGGGAAGAAAGCAGATGGTGCCCGACTATCAAATGATACAGCATCTGGGGTCTTACAGGCTTAAAGACAAACAGACGGCCATCTAGCTAAGAAACAACAAAACCCACAAGGAAGAAGCACACCAGCCTACCCCAACAGGAATGCTGAAGACAAAGCGGGTGCATTAGCAAATGCGGTGAAGAAAGCTGATGGTGC
>NW_022111319.1:2979836-2986593 GCF_000313985.2 Echinops telfairi
GACCAGTGGAGAGAGTGGCGATGGCGGGAGGGCGGAGGGAAGGAGAGGGAGAAAGGGGGAACAGAGGACAAGGTCTACGTGTGGCCTCCTCCCTGGGGGACGGACAGCGGAGAAGTGGGTGAGGGACACGTGGGATGGGGTAAAATATGATAAAATAATAATAAATTATAAATTATCGGGGGCAGGGGAAGGGGGAAGCGGGGAGGGAGGGGGAAAATGAGCTGACACCAGGGGCTCAAGTGGAAAGTGGGTGTCGTAAAAATGATGACGTTAACATATGTACTAAAGTGCTGGACACAGATGACGTATGTACAGATTGTGATGAGTTGTATGAGCCCCTAATAAAATGATTATTTAAAAATAAATAGACAAAAATAAAAACTATAATTGGGAAAAGGTAAAAAAGAGATCTATACAAATAAAATACAAAGCACGATTAAAAAATAGAAAGATGTAGGTAGCCTAAACATTGTGCAAATGTTAATATTATCAAAAATACTTTACAAATTCAATACAGTTCTTATGTAAATCTCACCACAATTCTTCAAAGGAATGGGAAAATTAATCACCAACTTTATATGGAAAGGAAAGAAACCTAGGAGAAACAAACAAAAAAACTATTAAAAAATAAAAACAAAGCAAAAGTATTTTCATTCCTCAACTTTAAAGCCTCTTATATATCCACAGTAATAAAAACAGCTTAGAACAAGTATAATGATAGATATGAAGACCAATGGATTATAATTGTGAACACAGGAATACAACTAAGTAGCTACAGACAAGTAATTTTTTATAAAGAACTAAAAAATATTAAATGAAGAAGAGAGAGGATTTTCAGTAAATGGTACTGGAGAAGCTGGATATTCACCTACAAAAGAATGAAACAGAATATATATGTCGCACTATGTACAAAAAATGAACTCAAGATGCATCAAAGACCTAAATATAAAGCACACAACCATACAGACCATCAATGAAAAAATAGGGACAAACGTAAGGGTCCTAGTAAAAGGCATACACTGAATATGATGCAAAATATCCACACTATAGAAGATCAAATAAATCACTGAGACCTTCTAAAAATATGACATTCATGCACATGAAAAGATTTCATTAAGAGAATACACAGATTTTGAAAATAATATTTAGTAAAGATACATTGTATAAAGGGCTAATCTCCAAAATCTTTAGAAAAAATACAATATCTTAACATTAAAATTACAAATAACTCACCCTCCCGGTGTTGCCACTCTCACCACTGGTCCTGAAGGGATCATATGTCCTGGATTCTCTGGGTTTCCCGTTCCTATCTGTACCAGTGTACATCCTCTGGTCTAGCCAGATTTGTAAGGTAGAGTTTGGATCATGATAGTGGGGGGGAGGTAGCATTTAAGAACTAGAGGAAAGTTGTATGTTTCATCATTGCTACCCTGAACCCTGACTGGCTCATGTCCTCCCCGCGACCCTTCTGTAAGGAGATGCCCAGTGGCCTACAGATGGGCTTTGGGTCTCCACTCTGCATTCCCCCTCATTTACAATGATATGATTTTTTGGTCTTTGATGCCCGATACCTGATCCCTTCAACAACTCGTGGTCACACAGGCTGGTGTGCTTCTTCCATGTGGGGTTTGTTGCTTCTGAGATACATGGCCACTTGTTTATCTTCAAGCCTTTAAGACCCCAGATGCTATATTTTTTGATAGCCGGGCACCATCAGCTTCCTTCACCACATTTGCTTATGCACACATTTGTCTTCAATGATCATATCAGGAAGGTGAGTGAGGTAGAAACGGGGAACCGATTACAAGAATCTAAGTATAACCTCCTCCCTGGGTGATGGACAACAGAAAAGTGGGTTAAGGGAGAAATCGGACAGTGTAAGATATGACAAAATAATTATAATTTATAAATTATCAAGGGTTCATGAGGGAAGGGGAGCAGGGAGGGAGGGAGGAAATGAGGAGCTAATAATGAGGGCTCAAGAAGAAAGCAAATGTTTTGAGAATGATGATGGCAGGAAATATACAAATGTGCTTCACACAATGGATGGATGAATGGATTGTGATAAGAGTTGTATGAGCCTCCAATAAAATGATTCAAAAAGAAACAAATAACCCAATCAGATAATGGACACAAGACATGAATAGATGACACCCAGGTGGCCAACTATAAGAAGAAATATTTGTGTTCATTAACATTAAAAGAAATACAAATTAAAACAGCAATGAGATACCACTTCACACCGACAATTTTAGCAAAAGTGAATAAAATACAAAATAATAAATGCTAGAGAGGATGTGGAGTGATTGCAACGTTCTTATATTGCTAATGGAACTGTAGAATTGTACAACCATGACAGAGATCAGTATGGTGCGTCCTTAAACAAAAGTAAATATAATTACTTTATGATCCAGCAAACTTTTTCTTGGTATATACCCTAAAGAAATAAAGAATGCAACACGAACAGACATATGCACAACTATGTTTATTTCAGCAGTTTCATAATAGCAAAAACATGGAAACAATTAAAAACTCCATTTGTAGAGAAATGGATAAACAAAACTCTGGTACATTCATACAATGGAATATTATATATCAATAAAAACAGTGGCAACTCTCATAAACATCACAATGCATAGACAAAACGAGAATAGTATGCTTAGCAAAGTTAGTCAATTTTATGAAGATCAACATTTATTGACAATATTATTATAAGGAGGGAAAAAACAAAGAAAAGGAAATGTGGTTTTTACACCAAAAGATAAGACTTTGAAGACTACCAGAAGGACAGCAATGGGTGCAAGGTTATGGAGAGAGGTGGGATAACAAATTATAGGAAGAGTTTGGAAAGATGTGAGGGGGAAACAAAAAGGAGAACTACATTCATGGGAGGCTTAATGGGATATTATTACTGACTTCGTTTGCTGAGATAGGCTGTGCAAGCATATAGAACATGCTTCTTTTAAAAAAAATTAGAAGGAAGGCTCACAGCCTTTTAAAAAATACAACAAAAAAACAAAAAACAACTTCCTGCCTCCTTACCCCTCAGATGTAAATTTTGGTCTGAGTGGCTTAAAAAAAAGGAGCAAAAATAAATTGAAGTGGACTTGGTGTGTTTAGTAATATACAAGTTCGTTTCAAACATGAAAGGGGAAAAAAGGAACCCAAAAGAGACTACACAAATGGAAGAATATCCTGTTCATGGATAGAAAGATTTAATTTTTTGAAAAGGTCAATAATACATAAAGCAAGCTATCAAAACAGTGCAATTCAGATCCAAATTGCAAATTCATTCTATAAAGAATTTGAGATTATCAAGTTCATATAAATAGGGAAGGGACCTATGATAAGCAAAGAACTCCTGAAGAACAAGGTAGAAGGCCTCACACTACTCATCCTCAAAACCTATTGCACAACCACAGTAGTCAAAACACCCTAGGACTTGTACAATGATAGATACATATACCAATGGAACAGAATAGAAAACCCAGAAGTAAAAGCGACCACCTATAGGTAACTGATTTTTTACAACAAAGGACCAAAAAACATTTAAATGTGAAAGGAACACCTCTTTAACAAATTTTGCTGGGGGAAAATGGATATAAATGTACAGAAAAAAATGAACCAGGACCCATACCTCACCCCCATTCATAAAATGACCCCAAATAGATCAGAGGTCCAGATGTAAACCCCAGAGCTCTAAGGATCATTAAGGAAAATTTTAAGACAAACTAAAGGTCCTATTACAGGGCCTACACAGACTATTAAGTATAAGGAAGCACACACAGTGGAAGACAAAATAGATAACTGGGACCTATTAAAAATAAAACACCTATGCACATCAAAAATCTTCATCAAAATATTAAATGAGAGCCTACACACTAGGAAACTCTAGCAATGACACAATGGATCAGGGATTAATTACTAAAATCTATAAAATTCTGCAACATCTCAATAAGCAAAAAGCAAATATTCTAATTTAAAAGTGGGCAAAAAATATAAACAGACAATTCATTTAAAACATGATACTGGAATGAGCAACAAACACATTGCTCATGATCACTAGCCATCTGGGAGATACAAATCAAAATAACATTTATTACCCTACACCCACAACAATAGCCCAATTACCCCAAAAATCATAAACAAAAACAGAAATAACAAATGCAGTAGAGGGTGTGAAGAGATTGGTGGTGGGCTTGTAAATCTGTACAACAATTGATGAAAATTATGTGAATATTTCTAATACAACTGGGAATAGAAATGTCATACAACCAGACAATACTTCTGCTGGGCATATATCCCAATGAAGTAAGAAACCAAATATGAACAGATGTATACTTTCCTATGCTCATTACAACATAGTTCGCAATAACAAGAAACTGAAAACAGCCCAAATGTCCATCAGTATAATAATGGATATATAAATTCTGGTCCATACACACAATAGAATAGCATTTATCCCTACAAAACAGTGATGAAACACCTCTAGATATGGCTGGACATTGAAAGCATTATGCTGAGTGAAGTTAGTCAATCAAAAGGACAAATATTGTATGAGTCTGCTACTATGAGAATAAACATCAAGAACAACGTAGGCCTCTGTTCTCAGGTAATTTAATACTCTAATTTAGTCTCCTAAACAAGGTAGTGAGTCTGCCTAACTTCCATGAACCATATACCATCCCCTTATTTGTCCATCTTAAAATTCACTTCAAGAAAGTTGATGGTGCCCAGCTACTAGAATGATTTACCATCTGGGGTCTTAAAGACTTGAAGTTAAACAAGTGGCCATCTAGCAGGTCACTACCATGACCCCAGTTCTACCTTAAAAATCCAGCTACACCGGAGCATGTACACTGGTACAGATAAGAGCTCTAGACACGCGGAATCCGGGACAGATAAACTCCGCAGGAACAATAATGAAAGTAGTAATATCATGAGGGTACGGGGAAGGTGGGGGGAGAAAGGGGAGAAAGGTGGGACCAATTACAAGGATGGATGTATAACACCCCACTCCAAGGGAGACAAAGAACAGAAATGTAGGTGAAGGGAGATAGCGCATGGTGTAAGTTATGAAAATAATAATTAATAATTTATGAAGGGGTCATGAGGGTGGGAGGGTGGGGGAAGGAGGGAAAAGAAAGGAGCCAATACCAAGGACTCAAGTAGAAAGAAAATGTTTTAGAAATGATGATGACAACATATGTACAAATGTCCTTGATACAATTGATATATGGATTGTTATAAGAGATGTAAGAGCCTCAAATAAAATGATTTACTAAAGAAAAAAAATTACTTCAAGAAAGGAGACCTCATCTTAGCTGGGGTCAGTTTCTTAGTTAGGATGGAACCAGAGAGAGAACATCAATCAATCTTTGCTATATCATGTTGTTCTTTGATCACCCCAAATCAACAGACACGCCTTTAAGAACAATTATGAGAATGATGTACAAATGCGCTTTACACAATTGACGTGTGTATGGATTGCGATAACAGTTGTATGAGCCCCTAATAAAACGTTTTAAAAAATAGAAAAAAAAAGAAATAGTTTCGTTAGCTCTCTGTGATCCAACACTGTTACTATGAAGAATAAAAAGAAACCCTTGCACTCAAAAAAAAAAAAAAGAAAAAAAAAGAACAATTAGTAAACTTCACTGTAAATTGTAATTTGAAGTCAAGAGGTGGGGACTGGGAGGGTTATGCTTGACTCTGAGAAAGCAACTCTACTTCTGTTGGTGGATAAAATGGGAGCAGCAACCTGCAATTGGGGAAAAATGCTTAAAATTATTTATATAGACCCCCAAAAGGAGAATACACCCGATATCATGTTCCGAATTGGAAACTTTTGACATAACTTCAATCCATACCTTGGTGACCTAGACCATGTACTATAGACAACTGGGACTTTAGAGTCTGTTGTATTGGGGTGCACAACACACTTCACAGTTTACACTAGAAGGATCAGATTTGGAATTCCCTATTAGCAAACGAATAACCTTGTTATTAGAGTATTTTAAAGTTGATTATGGCAGATGCAGATAGGTTAAAATGTAACACCTTGACTCATTTTTAATTTGTTCCAGGTTTTAATATTTTCTCCTTTCTTTTCAATTGAGCTTTTTCTCTACTTTATTTGATCGTTGTTGTTGTTTCTTTCTTTCTTGATTTTATTTTGTATGCTTTTTATTCTGTATATGGAATCCAGGATAGGTAAATATATAGAGACAGTAACTGAATTAATAAGTACCTAGGGACATGGCAAGGGAGGGTGTGGGTAAGTGGGGAGCTAACAATAATATTACAAGAAAGAATTTAACTCGATTGTGGTGATGATTGTGCAATTATTTTTAGCATGATTGAACTATTAAATTATATTATATGTGAATTAGATGCCAAAAAGCAATAGTGAAAATAATAATCTCTGATAAAATAGATCTTAAATTAAAGTCCGCCAGGACAGATACTACATAATTATCAAAGGGACTTTTGAACAAGAACACTTAGTTATAATAAATATGTAGGCACCTAATGAAAGACATTCAAAATGCATTAATCAAAATTTCATAGATTTCAGGAGAAAAATAAACACCACTAAGAAATTAGTAGGAGACTTGAGCACACCACTCTTTTTTTTTAAATCATTTTATTAGGGGCTCATACAACTCTATCACAATCCATACACACATCAATTGTGTAAAGCACATTTGTACATTCATTGCCCTCATCATTCTCAAAACATTTCCTCTCCACTTAA
>NW_022111319.1:2989333-2997413 GCF_000313985.2 Echinops telfairi
AAAAAAAAAGAGAAGATCTGGCACCAGTTCTACTCAAACTATGCGGAATAGAGATAAGGAAGAAGAACTCCTGAATTCATTTTTATTAAGAGCATAAACCTCATATCAAAACCAGGCAAAGACACCACAGGATATAAAATTATAGACCAATATCCCTGTTGAACATAAATGTAAATATGTATTTTAAACAAAATTCTACTCAATAGAAGCCAACAAAATATTTTAAAAATAATATATCATGACCAAGTGGAGTTCATGCTAGTTCATGCTGGGTATGTAAAGATGGTTCAACATTAGAAAAACAATCAATGTAATCCACCATCTAAATAAATCAAAGGAAAAACTACATAATTCAATTGATGCAGAAATGGCATCTGACAAAACCCAACACCAGTTCCCAATAAAAACATTCAGTAAAATAGAAAAGTAAGGGAAATTCCTGAATATAACAAGCGTCATATACCCAAAGCCAGCAAGCAACATCTTTCTCATTAGGGAGACAAATGAAAGCATTTCCCTTGAGAATGGGAACCAGACAAGGATGGCCTTTATTGTCATTTTTATTCAATATTGTGCTGGAAGTCTTAGCCAGAGCTATTAGGCAACAAAAGGAAATCAAAGGTGTCCAAATTGGCAAAGAGCTAAAACTTCCTCTATATACAGATGATGGGAGCCCTGGTGGTGTAGTGGTTATGCGTCAGGCTGAGACTTGCAAGATCAGCAGTTCAAAACCACTATCTGCTCCATAAGAGAAAGAAGGAGTTTTTACTCCTATAGTTAGTCTTGTAAACTTATAGGGACAGTTCTAACCTGTAATATAGGATCCTATAAGGTCACTATGCCATTCAATGGCAGTGAGTGAATGATTTACAGATGATATGATTCTATACATAGGAAACTCCAAAGGCTTGACAAAAAATTGTTGAAACTAATTGAAAGATTTGGCAACATGATGGGGTACAAGGGCTCCATACAAAAATCAATTGAGTTACTGTATACTAAAAATGTGATCTGTGTAGAAGAATTCAAGAAAACAATGTAATTTACATTACCTACCCACAAGATTAAATACTTAGGAATAAATCTAACCAGAAAAACAAAGAAAACTCCAGAACACTGTTAAAAGAAACCAAAAGAAAATTATACAAATGGAAGAAGATTACATGCTCATAGCTAGAAACAGAAATACAACAGGAATTTATGCCTGCTAATGGATTAAACAATGGATTCTTTGAGAACAGACTTGGTAAACATCTTAACCTTGAGACCAGGCTGGGTGAATGTCCTGGTAGCCTGAGATAAATTTGAAACATCCTGACACGGAGCTGTTGCCTGAGATAAATTTGAAAGAATATATACAGGAGACCCAAGGATGGACTGAGCAACTAATCCGAGAGCTGCTTGACTATCTGCAGAACTGGAGCTGCAGCCTCTCAGCCCTGTGATTGGACTTTCAAAACAAGAAACGTTGCCCTATCTCAGGGTCCTTCTCACCGCACAAGGGGGACCTGCTTCATTCTTTTATTGTTTCTATGTTTATATAAAACTTTTACTTAGCGCTTCCCTGTGGTGAGTGTGTGTACGTGTGTGAATGTGAATGTGTGAGCATGGCTTCTTACAATCCACTTAAGTGGGATTTGCTAGTATTCTGGAGGGCGACCGCCCCGGCAGCAGGTAGCAAGACTTGGCATCCTTCTGTAGGACAGACTGTCACATTTGGGGCCTTGTCTAGGATAGAGATAATATCTTCATATTCGTCATTAATCTTCATCAGGTTTGTTCAGTTTCAGAGATAAGCCATTGGGAGATTAGATGTTCATTTTCCATGTTTTTATATTTTGTTTTGATATGTCTATCTCTCTCTCTCTCATTCTTGCTCTTTCTCTCATTTTCTCATAGTTCGTTTTGCTTATTAGGCTGAGGGGGTGGAGAAACCCCTTTTCAGTTCCACTGAAAGGCAACACTCCCTGTATTGTTTATGAAATGAGTGAGGGCAAATCCATCTCCCGTCCTTAGAACACAAAATTAGATTGTTTGTCAATCCATATGCCTGCGGTCTGAAAATATTAAAGGTGCATTCAGAGGTTGAATCAGTTGGCCACTATCAGCCCATGCCCCACTTCTGCCAGGGGAGAGTGAATTCTGAGATGTGTAATATGAGTGAAGCCTGCTCCATGAATAACATCTGGAGAAGCCCTCCTATCATACAAGCAATGCCCTCTCTGATCCATTACCTGGAGCCCCTGAGAGGAGATGAGAGATCTTTGCCTTTTTGTTTCTACTTGAGCTAAAGCTTCTCTTGTCCCCAAATTTCCACTGTTTGTTTGTCAATTTCTGCCTACACACTACCCTGCAGACCCTAGAGCAGCAGTTCTCAACATGTGGGTCGCGACCCCTTTGAGGGTCCAAGGACCCTTTTACAGGGGTTCCCCGATTCATAACAGTTGCAAAATTACAGTTATTAAGTAGCAAGGAAAATAATGTTATGGTTTGGGGGTCACCACAACATGAGGAGCTGTATTCAAGGGTCGTGGCATTTGGAAGGTTGAGAACCACTGCCCGAGAGGGAAGTGCCAGTTGCTTTGTGAATTCTGCAGCAGATTCCTGGGTGCCTGGAAAGCTCTAACTCTGGAGAGCTCTGCTAGAAGCTCTTGCCACTTTTCAGTTCATTTGGGTGTTGTCAGGTGTTGGACATCCTAGCTCAGAGGGAATCGTTTTCTATTATTGTAACCTTAAAGAAAGTCAAAGAATGAGACACTTCGTACTCTACAAATGTCAGCTTTTACTAAAATCATGAGAGTTAGCCCATGCTTTGGCATGGGAATGACTTAAATATGATTGTTTTTCTTTGGCTTATGGTATAACCTTACCTCCATTCACTACATGATAGTAGGCTATCAAGTATGAAAAAAATGGTAAAGTTAATCTCAATTAGGGGCTTGCTAAATCTTCAAGATACTGGCCAGCATTTGTCTAGATTTAACCTTCTCCACTTGGAGTGCTATGAGGCAACTAAAAGATGTTTCCATCCTACTGTGGGTTTGCCCTAAGTAGAGGGAGAAGGAGGGGTGATAGGTGACATAAATTAGCCCACCTGCACTCAGCAATTCCAACCTGGTATCAAGGGTGCCCCACCTGGGGAGGCAGTACAACTTTCTCCAGAAAGATAGGAACCTACCAGATGGGAATACTCCAGGTAGGCTTCTAGAGTTGTAATTTGTTATAGAGCGCCATCCCTGGGATGCTGGTTCCAGGGACTCATTCACCTCTTTGTCATATTGTTGCAGGGTGAGCACAAAGAAGGTGCATATTGCCTGGTCACCATCGCCAAATTGTAGAAACCAGGTGCATTAAAAGTCTAAGTTTCATTTTAGCATGCACAGAAAAGGTGCATGGTCAGGATTTTTCCTCTAATGACTGTCTCTCTTTTCCTTTGTTCCCACAGCATATATACAGATTAAGTGAAACAGTTTGTTTTTCAGGCAAACACAAAACTTGGAAAGACTGACTACGCTGGGAAACCAAAGCCTTGTTTTAACAATGATTGTATATCAAAGAGCTTACATTTCTAGAGACTAAATCTCAAGAAGACAGGTCAGGTATGCAGGAGAAGGTTCTTCATGAATGGGGTAAGAAAGTCTGGGAAAATTCATAAGAGTCCGATAAGAATGAAGTCTTTGACATAACTAGTATCCTTGAGAATTTGTGCCTAGACACAGGATTCTCTGTGAAACAGTTTAGAGGGGTTCTATTTAGTGTAACAGTTATGGAGATTTTCCAGTAAAGCTATACATTGGCAAACTATATCATTCTTCTAAACTGTGGTACATTTCCATCATAAAATAATAGGAGGTTGGCTCTTCAAGACCCTGTCATCAGAAAGAGATAGGGCAAAATTCATCAGTGCCTGACCACAGATTTCTGAGATATTTGCTGACGAAATAAAGACGCCCTCAGCTATCTTTTGATAGCCTGAAGCAGTAGAAAATTGTTTTCTTTTGTAACATTGCCTGGCCTATGTATCAACTTGGGTATTCTGAGGCCTGGGTAGCCAGTAGATTTGGGAGTTACAATATCATCTTACAGTTAGACCTGTTTTGTCCAAAGGAGGGCAAATAGAGTGAGGGACCTTATTTACAAGCATTCATGCTCCATAGCGAGCATAAAGACTTGAGTAAAAAGTCTTCCTAGCAGAACCATCTAAACCAACTTGTGTGCAAACCCCTGAGAAACTCACAGCATACCCACTGATGCCAATGGCTCTCCCAGATGATAAAGCAGCAACCAGCCTAGGTTTAGTCCTAGGAATGGGTGAGGGCTGTGTCCTGCATTGTGCCCCCAACATGGAAAGTCATGAGAGGAGATGTCCCTTTCAGTATGGGACACATACAAACTCACAAAGATAAAATGGGTAGTTTTTCTAATGGCCCAGATCGATTCATTGAAGAGTTTCAGCACACAGTGATTACTTTTTTATCTGACCTGGAAGGACCTCATGGACCTATTGCTGCTGTAGCACCGATGAGAAACAACATGTTATTGGAGTTGCTAGGCACACAGCTGAAGTTGTACATATTGCAAACATAAACTCAATTTATGCAGCCACAGCCGTCCTCAAGCAGACCCACAATGGCACTATCAAGAAAGGCAAACCTACCTTACAGAAGGAATGAAGGATATTCAGTTTAAGCCTGTAAATTATTAAAAATTAGCCATGGATGAGAGCCTTGGCATGGATGAGAGCCTTAAGAGTATTCAGAAACTGCTTACTAGGGACAGTTTCAAAGATTTATCCCTATAGATCCATAAACACTTGAGGGAAAGTTATTCTAAATACCCATTTTTTTACTCAGTCTACGGCGGATATTCAAAGGAAGCTCCAACGTGAAACTATGGGACCCCAAAGGGACCCAAATGAGCTCCTAATGGCATCAACCTTAGTGTACAACAGCTTATATTTAGAGAAGGAAAAGAAGAAACAAAACATAGCCAAAAATTTTGGAGCTATTGTGGCCAATGTCAACCCTAAGTCTCCACAGTGCGATCCCTCCAACCTCAGTTACTCAGTCTGTTATGGCTATGGAAAGCCGGCCGTATCTAGCATGAGTTTCATAGAGGAGGCGCCTTTGAGCCACAAGGGAAGGAGGGAAGCCTACCTCCACTTGTTTCCAGCGTGGGACCCCTGGACACCAAGTTAATGAATGCCCTAAGTGAATCTTGGTGGCAACAGATTACTATCAAATGATGGGGTCCAGGCTCCCCTGCTCCTTCTGACAACATCACTGACATGAAATTCAAAGATCCTTGGGTATGTGTGGACATTGCCTGTAAGTCTTCATCTGCTTTTTGCTGGACATAGGGACTGCTTATTCTGTACTAAAATCTTTTGATGGCCTCTTAACTTCCTTCTCCTTCTATTCGGTTGGTATTCATGGACTGCCAATTAAGAGATTTCTCACTCCACCTCTGCCCTGCACTTGGAGGGATTTAAAATTCTTTTACATCACGTTTTAGTTGCTCCTAAATCTCCTGTTACTCTTCTGAGAAGAGATTTTTTACTTAAATCTGGACTTCAGATGACTTTCACAAATGAACCTAGCATACTGTTAATTAATAAAACCTCAGAGGGAACTGATTTCCCATCTGATTTTAATGACATTGACTCTTACGTTTGGGCTGAGGGAAGGCTGCAAACGTTGTCAATGTAGAGCCAGTGATTATTAAAGTAAAGCCCGGGGCAGGCTACCCTAAGAGACATCAAGATAGGCTTCCTCCACTTAATCCCCTATGACCATAATTGAGGGAAGTGAATATCCTTGCTACCAGACAGAAAGCATTACAAAGTCAAGTATAACAGATGTTACTAGGTTAAAATGCAATCTCTTATCATTTGCTCTCCTTTTTGACCCCTTTTAAAGTTATTTCAGTTAAAAAAAGTGAAGAGCAAATACATGTAAATTAAAACTCTGGTAAATACTCACTGATCACAGATGGGGGATGTGAATAGTTTTGCTATCATGCAGAGTGCATTGGAAAGTGAATTATTGCTGATGCAATTAGGTTAAAATTTAACATCATATCATTTGATCTCTATTTTGATCAATTTTAAATTTTGCTAATTTTTAATATTTTCTGTTTTCTTTTCTATTGAGATTTTTCTCGGTTATACTTTGCTATTTTTGTAGTCGTTTCTGTTTGTTTGTTTTTGGGTTGTTGTTTTATTTGTCTTTTGGGGTTTTTTTGTATGCTTTTCTGTATATAAAATCTAGGAGAAGTAAATCTATAGGGGCAGTAACTGGATTAATGGTTTATTGGGTTTATGGTAAAGAAGGTTAGAGGGAAATGAGGAGCTAATGAGTACAAGAAAGAAGAAAACGTTCTAAAATTTAGTGTGGTGATAAATGCACAACTCTTTAATAGGATTAAGCTTGAATAGTATGATATGTAAATTATATACCATTCAAACCATTTTTAATCATTTTATTAGGGACTCATATGACTCTTATCACAATCCATACGACCTATATAGAGAGAATTTCAACTCAAGAAATTCAAAGTCTCACTGCTATTGTCTGCCAACTTAAGGAGGCAGGCATGATTGTGGAAAGGCCATCTTTGTAGAATACTCCCATTTAGCCATTCAAAAGCTAAATGAAAAATGAAGGCTACCACAGGATCTGAGAGCGTTCAGTGGAAGACGATTGTACTCTGAGGTGCCAAATTCTTATATTCTCATAGCACAGGTTCCTTCCAGGACCCAATACTTTACAGTTTTAGATTAAAAGGATCCCTTGTTTTCAATGGTGGCTTAGTGGTTACACATTGGACTGCTAACTCAGAGGTCAGCAGTTCAAAGCCATCAGCTCCCCCCACTAGAGAAAGATAGGGCTTTTTACTCTCATGAAAAGTTATAGTCTTGTAAACTCACAGGGGCAGTTCTACCCTGCCTTATAGGGTCACCATGAGTTGGCTGGCATCTACTCGATGACAGTGGGCTTACTTTTGAGTTTTTGTTTTCAATACATTTACATGAAAATTCCCAACCTCTTTTTGCCTTTGAATGGAAGGACAGTCCCAGTTCCACATACAGGATTTCTCCAGCGAAACTAATACACAAGAGTTCCAAGATTCTCTACAAATATTTGGAAATCT
The DNA here is from genome assembly GCF_000313985.2 of Echinops telfairi. Lineage (NCBI taxonomy): Eukaryota > Metazoa > Chordata > Mammalia > Afrosoricida > Tenrecidae > Echinops > Echinops telfairi. Next base: position 2,996,486 of record NW_022111319.1, read on the forward strand.
CTTGGTAGAAAGGCTTTCCTTGTTCCAGCTGGACCATGAAGTATCTTGTTGCAATATGTAGACCTTTTGTTCTGTAGTCAATCCTATGATGCCTCTGTATGAGATACCAAATATATGTTGCCGTTTTTTAAGAGAAGAGGGGTTTAAAATTTACAAACAAAAGACACAGCTGTGCTTACCCTGTGTCCAGGATTTAGGTTTTACTTTAGAACCAGGTGAAAGGGAACTATTGCACAACAGAATTCAAGCCATCTGTTCTATCTCAAGAACTAAAAGACAACTGAGAATTCTTTGGTATGGCTGGCTATTGTAGACTCTGAATTCCAAATTTCACTAATACTGCTAAACCTCTCTAAGAGAGAGTTAGAAGGGCTTGAATGGGATGTTGTTTTTGTTGTTAGGTGTCATCGAGTCGGTTCTGACCCATAGTGATCTTATGCACAACAGAATGAAACATTGTCTAGTGCTGCCCCATCCTCACAAGTCTTCCTATGCTTAAGCCCATTGTTGTAGCTACAGTGTCAATCTGTCGCCTTGAGCGCCTTCCTCAACTTTTCTGCCTCTACACTTTAGCAAGCATGATGTCCTTCTCCAGGACTGGTGTCTCCCGACAACATATCCAAAATATGTAAGACAAGATCTCACCAACCTTGGGTCTCAGGAGCACTCTGGCCATACTTCTTCCAAGACAGATCAGTTTGTCCATTTAGCAGTCCATGATACATTGATCTTTTTCTCCAGCCCCACAATTCAAGTGATTTGTGGGATAACATCTGAAAAGGGTGTATAAATCTCTCAAATAGACCCTGCTAAGAACTTCAACACTAGGTCTGCCTGCCTTGGAATAGCCCTTTTCCCTCTCTTTCAGAACAAATCAAAGTGGCTGTTGGTGTGTTGCCTTGCAGCAGATTTGTCTAAGAACCTAGAT
>NW_022111319.1:2998086-2999660 GCF_000313985.2 Echinops telfairi
AAGATTAAGGAAATTAGCAGTGCGAAATCAAAAGGCAGACTTAGAAGCAAAAATCAGCCAGCTGGCAAATATTTATTAAAGAATGCCTTCTTGCCCTAGTTCTGCAACCCTTGACCCTAGAGCAGTGGTTCTCAACTTTCCTAATATCGCGACCCTTTAATACAGTTCCTCATGTTGGGTGACCCCCCCAACCATAAAATTATTTTTGTTGCTACTTCATACCTGTAATTTTGCTGCTGTTATGAATCAGGCGACCCCTGTGAAAGGGTCATTCGATCCCCAAAAGGGTCACGACCCACAGGTTGAGAACCACTGTCCTAGAGGAAGGTAAGATATCTCCATACTCAGGAGAAAAACAGCGGGCACAAGATCAAGGAATAGTCAGAGAATCACCAGATTGGTGGGTTGAGGAGAAAACCTATATTCCAGCAAGCATTGCCTGAAAGTTTCTAACCAGCCTGCACCAGGCATTCCACACTAGCCCAACAGCACTAGTTGAGATGACCCAGTGAGTGTCTACCATTAGAGGACTAAGAGAATTTTCCAAGAAAGTAACTCAGGCGTGTGCCTTATGTCAGGTAAATAACCACAGGGAAGTGTCAGGCCTCCTCCATTTTTACAGCCATTTCAGCAGAGAGGTAGAAACCCTGGAGAAAACTGACAAGATTTCACCGCAGTGATGCATTGTAAAAGGTATAAACATATCCTGGTCTTAGTTAATATTTTTCCAGGATAAGCTGAAGCATATTCTACCAAAACAGAGAGGGCCACTGATGTAGCCTAGGTATTGCTACAAAATGCCATCCTGAGGTTCGGATTGCCCATGTGTATGCAAAGAATTTGTGTTGAAAATATCTCAATTACTCTTCTAAGCACTAGGCATATGATATTTTCTGCTTATGGCTCACCATTCCAGTCCTCTGATAAAGTAGAGAGGATGAATCAGACTACCAAGTGAACATTAGCAAAACTGTATCGAAAAACACCCTGAAATTGGATAGGCCTACTTCCTATACCCTTACAGGAATTAGAGAATCCTTTCATTCTGTCTCATTTTTGGTCATGTATGGCAGACCCTTCTCCATACAGTCAATAACAGAACCAACTGAGGTGAGATATTTTCTAAAACATGTGATAAACCTGGGAAAATTCAGCAAACCTTATTAGACTATAGCCAGGACCAACTCCATTAGATACTTCATCTGCAAAGAGCGTAGAGGTTAAGTTCTTATGAAAGATTGGAAAGAATAGCATCCTCACCAGCATTTGGAACCAATTTGGGAAGGGCCTAAACAAGTATTACTGCCAATCCCAACAGCAGATAACGTTCAAGGAGTCAATTTGTGGATATATTTTTCTCAAATTAAAGCATCTCAAAGCCCTGACACAAGCTCATCTAATCCAAGCAAGAACCAGTATGACTGTGAACCCTTGGAAGGTCTGAAATTGCTCTGTAAGAAAAAAAAAACACCTCTTTTATTTAGACTCTAGTATAACCATAAGAGGTAAGTAAACACTGATTACATGGAACTGTGTGTGACCTCCTCCCTGGGGGACAGACAACCAAAAAGTGG
>NW_022111319.1:3000939-3012304 GCF_000313985.2 Echinops telfairi
ATAACAGTTGTATGAGCCCCTAATAAAATGTTTAAAAAAAAAAAAAGAACAAAAGCCTAATACTTAGAAATTACTCTGACCCAGGTGCCCCACGGAAACTTAGACATCTTCTGTAGTACAAACAAGTGGACAGGTGTCTTAGCCTGCTCTCGCTTAAAGCCATTTTCATATCTTCGCACATCCCTGAGTATAGCCATACCCACATAACCTCTATGTCTTCCCAAAATGTGTTCTGTCATAGTCAGTTGTATTGCTACATGTATCTATTACCAACCAAGAAAGGGGGATTGTTCTCGATAGGATATTGCAAGACATTAAACTTGTGGTGGTAGTTGTTGTTACGTTGTTATGTGGGTATGGCTATTCAGGGGTGTGCCAAGATATGAAAATGGCTTTAAGCAAGAGCAGGCTAAGACACCTGTCCAATTGTTTGTACTACAGAAGATGTCTAAGTTTCCGTGGGGCACCTGGGTCAGAGTAATTTCTAAGTATTAGGCTTTTGTTCTTTTTTTTTTTTTAAACAATTCAAATGCATCGATTCTTCTTCTTTATTCAATGCCCAACTTTCACACGCATGAGGCAATTAAAATGACCATGACTTGTGTCAGGCGCATCTTAGTCCTCAAAGTAATATTCTTGCCTTTCAATATTCTGAAGAGGTCTTGTGCAACAGATTTCACCAGTGGGATGCATCTTTTTATCATCTCTTGACTGCTGCTTCCATGAGCATCGATTGTGGATCAATGTAAGACAAAATCTTTGACAGCTGTAACCTTTTCTCCATTTATCATGATGCTACATACTGGTCCAGTTGTGAGGATTTTGATCTTCTTTACAATGAGTAGTAATCTCTACTGAAGGCTGAAATCCTTCAGACTGATGACATCTTCATCAGCAAGGGCTTTGAGTCCTCCTCACTTTCAGCAAGCAAGGTTGTGTCATCTGCATATGGCAGGTTGTTAAGCCTTTCTCCAATCCTGATATCACATTCTTTTTCATATAATCTAGCTTCTCTAATTATTTGCTCAGTTGTGGGAGTTGCATAATCTGGTGTCAATTTGGGACTTGAGAGGATTAAGAGTGAAGGGGTGAAGTCCAGTCTGTCAATCAGACCATAGCTCACTTCCTGCAAGACATCCCTGAGAAGAAGCCACATGGACCTACCATGATGCAGCCCTGGGTGCTGGAGGAGCCGCATGGAGACTCCTGCCAGCACTGAGATGCTTATAATGTCACTGGATCCAAAATCTTTCTACACATTGGCCTGTGATCGTCCTGCATTGTATGTGTTTCATGAGTCTGAAGAGGACTTTATAGATTTGTATCGGACATATGGTCTAATAGACTTATGGGCTTGGACTGGACTGGGTTGGGAAGCTTTCTTAATATACAATTACCCTTTATATAAAACTCTCTCTTATACACATGCGAGTGTGTCTATGAATTTGTTTCTTTAGTCTACCCAGACTAATAGATCAGCATACAGATTAAATAAGCATGATGAGAGGACACAACCCCGATGCACCCTTTTCCTGATTTCAAACCATGCAGCCTTCTCTTGCTCTGTTTGTACAAATGCATCTTGATTTATGTACAAGTTTTTCATGAGCACAATGAAGTGTTCTGGAATTCCCATTCTTCTCAAGGTCATCCAGAGTGTGTTATGATCCACACAGTCTAATGCTTTTGAGTAGTCAATAAAACACAAGCAAACATCTTTCTGTATTCTCTACTTTGAGCCAAGATCCATCTGACATCAGCAATGATATATCCCTTGTCCCATGTCCTCTTCTGAATATGGGCTGAACCTCTGGCAACTCCCTGTCAATGTACTGTCGCAACCATTGTTGGATGATCTTCAGCAAAACTTTACTTGTATGTAATGTCAATGAAAATGTTCTATAATTTGACCTTCTGTTGGGTTATCTTTCTATGGGATGGGTACAAATATGGATCTCTTCCTGTTAGTTGGCCAAGTAAGTAGCTGTCGTCCAAATTTTCTAGTATAAATGAGTGAGTGTTCCAGTGCTTCATCAGCTTGTTGAAGCATTTCAATTGGTATTCCATAAATTTCTTAGGCCTTGTTTTTGGTTAATATATTCAGTGCAGCTTGAACTTCTACTTTCAGCACCATTGGTTATAGCTCATATGCTACCTCCTGAAATAGTGGACTATCAACTAGTTTTTTTTGGAACAGTGAGTCTGTGGATGTTTTCCATCTTCTTTTTATGCCGCCTGCATCATTCAATATTTTTCCCATAGAATCTTTCAATATCACAACTCAAGGCTTGATTTTTTCCCCCCTTAAGTTCTTTTGATTCAGATTTGCTGAGTGCATTCTTCCCTTTTGGTTTTCTACTCCTAGATATTTATATATTTCATTATAATATTTTACTTCGTCTTCTCCAGTTACCTTTTAATTTTTTCTATTCAACTCTTTGACTGCATCATTTCTTTCACTTGCTTAAGCTACTTTAAGATTAAGAGCAAGTTTCACTTTTCTGACATTTATTTTTGTCTTTTCTTTATCTCCTGTTTTACATTACCTTTTGCTTTATTCATAAATGATGTTTTTGATCTCCTCCCACAGCACATCAGGTCTTCTGTCATTAGTGGTCACTGCATCAAATCTGTATTTGACATGTTCTCAAATTTCAGGTGGGATAGACTCAAGGTCATATTTTGGCTCTCCTGGACTTGTTTTCATTTTCTTCAGGTTTATCATAAACTTGCATAAAAGCAATTAATGGTCTGCTCCGCAGCACTTGACCTGGTTTGAGCTGCTGATATTGAGCTTCTCCACCGTGTCTTCTCATTGATGCAGTGAATTTGATTTCTGTGTATTCCATCTGGAGAAGTCCGTATGTATAGTCCCCTTTTGTGTGGTTAAAATAAGGCATTTGCTATAAATAATTCTTTGGTTTTTGCAAAATTCGATCATTCTATCTCCGGCTTTGTTTCCATCACCAAGTCCATATTTTTTAACCATTGTTCCTTCCTCTTTGTTTCCAACTTTTTCATTCCACTCGCCAATAATAACCAAAGCATTTTGATTGATTTTTTTCTTTAATCAATTTATTGGGGCTCATACAATTCATCACAATACATAGATCAATTGTGTAAAGCACATCTATACATTTGTTGCCCTCATTATTCCCAAAATTCACTTGCCTCTTGGGTTCCCGGAATCCGCTCATTTTCCTTTTTTTCCCCCCTCCCCTTCCCTTCCTTCTCCCCTCTCCCCCATGCACCCTTAATAATTTATAAATTATTATTGTATCTTATATTACACTGTCCGGCATCTCCCTTCACCCACCCTTCTGCTGCCCGTCCCTCAGAGAGGAGGTTATATGTAGCTCCCTGTGATCCATTCCCCCTTACTACATCCCCTTTCCCTCCTGGTATCGCCACTGTCACCCCTGGTCCTGAGAGGTTCATCTGTCCTAGATTCCCTGCGTTTCCAATTCCCATCTGTACCGCTATGCATCATCTGGTCTAACCAGGTCTGCAAGGCAGAATTGGGGTCCTGATAGTTGGGGGGAGGGAGCGTTTAAGAACTAGAGGAAGGTTGTGGGTTTCATTATTGCTATACTGTACCCTAAGTGACACATCTCCCCACTACCCCTCTGCAAGGTATGTCCAGTTGTCTAGAGATGGGCATTGGGTCTCCATCACGCACCTCCCTCATTGACGAGGATATGATTTTTCTCCCCACCTTTGGTGTTTGAAGCCTGGTCCCTTTGGCCCTTCATGATCACACATGTTGGTGTGCTGCTTCCATGTGGGCTTTGTTGCTTCTGGGCTAGATGGTCGCTTGTTTACTTTCAAGCCTTTAAGTCCCCAGATGCTATAGGTCTCAATAGCCGGGCACCATCAGCCTTCTTCACCACACTTACTTATGCACACATTCGTCATCAACGTTTATGTGTAGAAGGTGGTCACACAATGATGGTTTTTGTTCTTTGGTGTCTGCTGCCTTTGATTGATTTTTTTATCGTGTTTGGCTGAAGTTCATAGAATTTCTTCCTCACTAGCTTTTTTGGTTGGTGAATAAGCTTGAAGAGTATTTGTATTGATTGGATTTTCTTGAAGGAAAATAGATATAATCATATCATATACAGCATTGTACTTCATGATAGATTTAGCAAGATCCTTTGTGACAATGAATGCCATGCCATTTCTCCTGACTGTTATTTCTGATATAGTAAATCATATGATTTTTCTGACTCAAAATGGGCAATACCAATTCATGTCAGCTCATTACTGCCTAGAATATCTATTTTTACATGTTCCATTTCATTTTTGACAACTTCCTATTTTCCTAGATTCATATTTTGCACATGACAATTTCCAATTGTTAGAAGATTTTTGTGGCTGTTTCTCCTTACCTTGAGTCATGACCCATTAGCAGATGAAGATTCTGAAAGCCACATCACCATCATCAACTCCAGTCTGAGAAAACAGCTCCTCCTCAGTCACATTTCGAGTATCCTCGGTCCTGAAAAGCCCATCTTCTGGCACTATCTCTAACAATGTTCTGTTTCCACTCAATAGGCCCTCAGTATCTGACAATCTTTCAAAGCTCTGCATAAGGTTTTCAGTGGCTCCTTCCTCCAAAGTGGGGAGGCAAGTCCTTCTCTGTTGTCTGTTCTTAGTCTGGAAGCTCTTCTGAAAACAGTTCACTTTGGATTTTCATATTGGCATTTCAAATACCAGGGAAATAGCTTCCAGCATCATAGCAACACACTGCTACAATAGTATGACAAGCTGGCAGAAAAGTAGTGGAACAGTTAGTGGTTATTTAAAGCAAATCAGACAATCCTGCAAACGGATCCCAAGGTAGCCTTTTGTGTACCTTGAGGATTAATATGAATTAGTGGGGAGAGGGGAGGGGCATATACTTGTTCTTCCTATCCTGTTTCTGGTGTGTGGGGGGATTAAAGGATGGGGAAATACTCTGCCTCACTGGATAAACCCACTATAGACAATGAACGTGAGCCCTACTAGCCAAGGTATACAGGTCTTCCACACTATCCACTCCCTGAGGTTACCTAGTAGCTCTAAACAAGTGTTAGGATTAATAGTAGCTGAAATTAAGGCAATTTTTGAAATGTTAGCCCTATGGGGGGATTTGCATACCATAAAGTAAGTCTCCATAAGCTAACTAGATTTCTTGAAGATATTGCAACATCAACTAGAGAGGCAATATTATTACAACAGATGAATTTAGATTTATTGGTACAAATGGTCTTAGACCATAGCATAGCTATGGACGTCTTGTTTTCTGAACAAGGCGAAGTTTGTACTTGATTAAAAAATCCTTTGCATGTATATACCTCAGGAGAAGTTGAGCAGAGTTCAAGCCATCTATAGTCATGCAAAGTGGCTCTGTAAGTACAATGAAGGAACCACATCCAATGAATAATGAAAAACATTTAGGAAGGCTTTACTGTTGCTAGGCTAGTTCTTACCACTTCTGGGGCCATGCTTTCTATAACCCTACTGCGACATTTTAGCCTGTGTCTATGTAACACCCTAGGAAGATTTGTTTCTTTCAGGCTTCCACAATTCCACCTAAAGATGATGAATATGAGATCAACGAGTTCATTTGAGGAGCATTGATTCGGCTGCTGCAAACTTCCACAAGGGAGACCTGTCCACTCTTTGAGGATTCTTCTTCCCTAGCAGGCAGAGAGCTAAAGAATAGGGTCAGGAATAGAGCAGACTTATAACACCACAATGCCCCACTCCAAAGGTGGTAGTCATTATCCTTTTCCCAAAGAATTCAGTCCTGCTCTTTTCAGAGGGGAATGACAGGGAAAGAACAGGGGTTTTACATGCCTGCTAAGGGAATGAATTTTGAACCCTGAGAGAATAGGCCTGGTAAACATCTTAACCTTAAGACAAGGCTGAAGTCTAAAACACATTTGAAACATCCCGAAATGTAGTTATAGCCTGTGATAAATTTGGAAGAAAATAATACAAAAGACCCAAAGACAGACTGAGCAACTAATTAGAGAATTGCTTGACCATCTGCAAAGCTATGCCCACCCCCCCACCAGCCTTGAAAAACAAGACACATTTCCCAAGCTCAGCGTCCTTTTCATCTCACAAGAGGAACCCGCTTCATTCCTTCTGAAGTGTCTCTATGCTTAAGTGAAACTTTTGCTTAGCTCTTTGTTTTGGTATGTATGTGAGTTATGCGACCATGGTTTATCTGCTCCGGTGGAACTTCCTTGTACTGCTGAGGATGACCAAACCAGGAACAGACAGATAGGTAGATTAACATTGCGAAAATGTCAATACTATCCAAAGCATTCTTTCTCTCTGTATAATGGAATGCAATTCTTATCTAGCGTCATTCTTTCAAAAGATGGAAAAGCTAAGCAATAACTCTATAAGAAAAGGAAAGAGACCCATGATACGCAGACACAGCTAAAGAACAACAAGCACACTAAAATAGCAGAACCACACTAACAAACATAATGAAGCACACACACATAGCAGAAGACCAAATAGATGAGTAAGATATTCTAAAAATAAGACATCAACAAGAAAAAGAATAATTCAGTTGACAAATGGGTGGAACTGCAGTGTAGCAACAAGGAAACATACAACTTTCCTCTAGTTCTTAAATGCTTCCTGGCCCCCACCCCCCACTATCATGATCTCAATTCTACCTTAAAAATCCGGCTAGACCAGAAGATGTACACTGATACAGATAGGAACTGGAAACACAGGAAATCCAGGACAGATGAACCCCTCAGGACCAGTGATGAGAGTGGCAATACCAGAAAGGTGGAGGGAAGGTAGGGTATAAAGGGGGAACCAATCACAAGGATCTACATATAACCCCCTCCCTGGGGGACAGACAACAGAAACGAGGGGGAAGGGAGACGTCAGACAGTGCAAGACATGACAAAATAATAATAATTTATAAATTATCAAGGGCTCATGAGGGAGGGGAAAATGCGGAGCAGATACTAAGGGCTCAGGTAGAAACCAAATATTTTAAGAATGATGATGGCAACAAATGTACAAATGTGCTTGACACAATGTATGTATGTACGTATGTATTGTGATAAGAGTTGTATGAGCCCCCAACAAAATGATTTTTTTTAAAAGAAAAGAAAAATAGGACAAGGATATGAACAGCTTAGCAAAGAAGATGCTCAAGCAGCCAACAAATATTTGAAGAAATGCTCTCAGTCACCAGCCATTTGGGAGATGCAATAAAATGATGAAAAACCATCTCACATTGGCATTAGTAGCAAGGTTCAAAAAAATCAGAAAACAGCAAATGCTGGAGAGGCTGTGGAGAGGTTGGGACCGTTATACATTACTGTTGGGACTGTAAAACTGTACAGCCACATGGTTCTGACGCTTTCTGGAACAAATGGGAATAGAAATAACTCATGACTGGGTATATACCCTGCTGAAATATACAACATAGTACAAACTTACTCAAGAATAATCCTGAAACTGTGAAACACCTCATGAAATGTATGGCTATGGAGGACATTATGCTGCTTGAAGATAGTTAAACACAAAAGGACAAATATTACATGAAATCACTGTCAATATTTTAAAACTGAGAAAAAAATCATCATACCAAAATAAACAGATTTTGATAGCTGGGCACCATCCAATTTATTCATCACACTTTTCTTTTTCTTTTTTTTTTTTTCACCACACTTTTCTATAGCACCCATTTCTCCAATGTTTCCTTAATGAGGACACTTATCAAGGCAGACCATGTAATAAGAACTAATTATTCTTAAATTAGAGCTAGGATTAAGTGCAAGTACAAAAACCATTCCTGAAACTCTGTTTTCTATCTGCCTGGGTTCATTTTAGAGACATATTTGTTGTTTTATGGTAGAGAATCTTATCAATCGCCTCTTTGAAGCATAAGGCCCTTCTGTTCGTAGTGTCCTTAATTTAGCTCATGGTAATATATTGAAAACAGAATGCAGAAATGGAGATTAAACAAGTGTAGGCTAGATCCAAATTGTAATACAGGGATTACTGACTTTCACAGATTAAGTCCTTACATGACTGGACACTTTTTACAGCCATCTAAATGAGATGTCAACTATGCCCAAATGGAAGAAATACACCAACATCTGTGATCTAAGGAGTGGACAGGATATAACCCAAATACTAAGAGGGAATGGTATCAGAGTTTAAATTGTGAAATTTTGGTTTGCAGAAGGCTATGGATGACAGTAGAAGCCCAAAATACATTTGCAGGATTTACACATGGAATAAACCTCCAGTGATTTCCCTCTGACCATAAGTGAGGGATGGGAATAGTCTGGTTATCAGTATTAGAAAGACAATTATAGTAGATTAAAATGATAAATCTGACTTGAATGGATAAAACCTTGTCACTTGATCTCCCTTTGGGACATACTGTGAGCTTGTTCTGGTTTTTAATATTTTCTGGGTGTTTTTGATATATTTGTTGTTCCAGATTGGGGCTTGTCGCTGCTGTTTTGTTATTGTTGGTAGCTTTCTTAACTCTCTGTTATGCATCCTTCTGGGTTTTTTGGTATATGAAACCCAGATGGGGTCAATTTATAGAGACACAAATTAGAATAATGGTTCCTGGGGGGTACAGCAGAGGGGGGAGGGGTAATGAGGAACTGATATCAAGGATATCAAGGAGTAAAAGAAGGAAATAAATGTTTTGAAAATGATCGTTGTAGCAATTGTATAACACTGCTTCATATGGTATGATATCTGGATTATGTCCTAATAAAATGATATGGAAAGAAAAAAGAAACAGATTTTGATGATTACCAGGAGTGGGGGTTTGGGGCAGGAAAGAGACAGAAGGGGAAGCAATAGGCTAGATGGGAGACATATGTTAACCTGGGCAAAGGGGAAGATAATATACTATAAGAGGGAAATGGAAATAAAAGGAGAGGAAGTAACAAGGCAAGTCATTTGTGAGGTTTGATAAGTTGTTGAATGCCAAAAAAACAAACCCCACAAAAAAACCAAAACACCACCATTCCACAATGATCTGTTATGTAAACCCCCTCATAATAAATTTGGGGGCGATTATTTTCTTAAATGGCTAGGTTACGTTATAATTTTATGCTTGGAAGAATGCCCTTTTATTGGACTTAAGTATTTCCTGAGTTTTCTGAGACACCATATATGCCATCTTTAGGATACTTCTTCAAATGACAACGTGGTTGGTTGGTTGGTTGGTTGGTTGGTTGATTGATTGATTAGTTTTTATCTCAGAGGTTGTTCTTCTCCTGACTTTAACGTGACTTACTTTGACTGGAGTACCTTATATATTGATTATAGTTTATATAAAGGGGACCTAAGTGGCACAAGGAGAAATGGTAGTTTGAACTCATCCAGCGGCTCCACAGAAGAGAGGTCTAATGATCGTTTTCTGTAAAGACTACTGCAAAGGAAACTCTATGGAACAGTCCCACTCTATACAATGTGGGTTGGCCACTAGTTTGGATGAACACTACAGCATTTAACAATAATAATAATACCAATAATAACAACAATATATATTACTAAGTCATGTGTGCTTGTGTGCATATAAATGTATATATACATAGGTAATAAAAGCTACAAATTTATTAAAGAGTAAGTACTTGCGTGATTACCATAGTTATGAAAATGTGAGGGTTCGGTTATAGGAGATTAATGTAAATTACTTTGCCACGTTTAATTACTGATTTAAATGCTTTCAGATTAATCAGCAAACTAAGCACTATTACTGTTATGGGGAAGAAAATCTTTTATACTTTTATAAAGCAAGGCATCTAGATTCATGAAGTGTGTGCTAACTAATATAAGCTAAATTATTTTATTGAATATATTCTCTCACTGCACTGATAGGGTATTTTCAATAAAAATCTTCTTGCTGGTATACTGACATCATAAAATAATTATATAATAAATTAGAGGCACAACACTTTTTTAAAAATATCCAAGTCTTTGATGGTGTCAGTGATACTGATTTCATTTCATATAAATGTTTTGTTGTCATGTACTAAAATAGTATTTTAACACTACATGGACATATTTAAAGTTGATACAGAGTGGGTGCAGTATACAGAGTTATGGTATTTGTAGTCTGTTTTTTTCTGTGGATTTTGTGACATTTTATAGAGACTTCTAGTTTCCCATTCCACAGTTTGGTTTTGTATATTAGTTACACATTTTATTTTGTAACAGTAGTTGCAATTCCCTTAATGTAACATTATTCTTCCCACTTGCTTCCTGGGTTCCCCAAATTCATTTGTCCTTCTTTCCTGGCCCTTTCCAATTTCTGAGTTTGATTTGGGGGTAAATGGTAACCTTTTTGTCTTGCAGGATTAGTTATTTTAAGGCGTACATTCCTCCGGAGTGCTATTGTTCACTTCATATGTCTGTCTGCTGTTTATCTATAAGGTTATACCTGTGGGTGGGTTCAGCTTCAGTTTGAAGGATGTTGTGATATAATGAATTATTTAGTATGGCTCTTGTAGCCATAGCCTTTCTTACTCCCACCAAATGACCTTTATTTTCCTGATGGGTCTGGGCAAACAGGTGGGGGGAAATACTGATTGGATCATATAATTCAGTAGTGAGTGTTTGTTAACAGGATTAATTGTGATGCCATCTTCCTGAGTATTAAATAAGCTGTCTCAGAAGCAGGAAGAGGGAAATATCACTACCACCAAGAGAGAAGAGCCAGGAGTGGAGCATGTCCTTTGAACTCAGAGATACCTGTGCACTGAACCTCCTTTAGTCCAAGAGATAACCTTGACGACAGAGGAATAGTAGAGGAGCACTAGCAGCAGCAGAACCAGGAGCCAGAGTATGAAACAGAGCAGTGTGCTTCCCAGGCCACAGAGCAAATAAGGCTGAGTGCTTTCAGGCAGGAGGCTGGCTTGTTGAGTTGGGTGCCTATAGGCACTTGATTTGAGGAATTTGATTTGCTTAATCACAAAGCTGGAGCTGAGTGCTTTGAGGTTGATGCATATAGCAGAGTGGCATGTCCTTTGGGCATTTATTGACATCCCTAAAGGAAGTTTGTATCATTACCAGAGCAGGGCTAAACCAAGAGGCTGGGGACCAGAGAAGTATCTGCCTGTAAGCATGCCAGAAATTAAACTATTTTGACTGAAAAGCTTTAACTTGAGCATTTCTCACCTGAACTGTACACTTGATGTAACCTATTAACGTCCCTAATACACCCATAATCATCAACAGCATCTTTGAGTTCTGTGTGGTCATTGCAATGAATTATCGAACAGAAATAGAGTGCCATGGGAAATAATTGGTGCTAGAATAGTGTAAAAATAAATGGAGGGTGGAGACTTGTCTGATCTCTTCTTTGTGG
>NW_022111319.1:3012520-3015061 GCF_000313985.2 Echinops telfairi
GTTTAGTACTTTTGGTCTTGGGGTAGCAGAGGCTGTGTTTCACAGGCTCCATTAGACCTTTGGACAAGTTGTTTCCATTCAATTCCCCACTTTGTTTTTCCTCTGGCAGAAGCCCTAGTGGTGTAGTGGTTACACATTGGGCTGATAACCACAAAGTCAACAGTTGAAAATCACAAGGCACTCTATGGGAGAAAGATGGAGATTTCTACTCCCATAAAGAATTACAGTCTCATAAACACATAGAGACAGTTCTACTTATCCTATAGGGTCCCTATGATTTAGCCACAACTCGATGGCAGTGAGTTTGATTTGATTTTTTTGTTGTTGGTCTTTCCTCTGAATAGAGAGAGCCAAATAGTTTAATCTTAGATGACTGCTCACCAACTTTTAAGATCCCAGTAACTACTCACCACAGTAGGGTATAGAATATTGCCTTTGTAAACTATATTATGCTAATTGACTTATCTGTCCCCTAATACTATTCTTCTAAATCCTCAAAACTGGTGACTCATTCCCTGTGATGTTTGATTATAGCTAAAGAAGTTCTTAAGACATTGCCCTCTGTCTGCTGTTCTATCAACTCACTGCCAACACTGGAATGTGATTCACAGGAACCCTATAAGGCAGAGTAGATCTACCACTGTCAGTTTCCAGGGCTGTAAGTCTTAATGGGAGCAATTGTTCCCGTGGAGCAGCGGTGAGTTTGAACCACTGACATTACAGATAGCAGTCAACAAATTCCAGACAGAACCACCATGACTCCTTCTGTATACATGGATAGGTTTACAATACATATAAATGTATATGTAGAAATATCTTCTATAAAACCAATATATGCTTGTCGATGTAGTCTTATTCACCTACCCATACCTGTTCAAATTGCAAAGCAGTCTGTGTAGATTATTGTCTTGTAGATTATTGTTAGTTATTACTAATATTGCAGAATTGTATATGTAATAGTATTCACTTTTATGGTCTGTGACTTTTGTATATTTTTCAGTGTCATCCTTTGCACATCACATGGTACTGATCTCTCCCTTCGCATATATTGTCTTTACTTTCTCCTAAGTTAATATATGTCTATGAACTAGTAATTTTCTTTGCCCTCTTCGCCTTACATTAGAAAATAGTTCTTTTGGTATGCTTCTTTTTTGATTTTTGTAATATAGGTCACACACAATATTTGTCTTTTTTATTAATCATTTTATTGGGGCATTCTTACAAATCTTACATCCATCCATCATTCAATTGTATTAAGTACACTTGTACCTACGTTGCCATCAACATTTCCAAGATTTTCTTTCTACTTGAGCTGTTGGTATCAGCTCCTCTGTTTTCCCCTCTCTCCCCCACCTCCTAACCTTGTAAATCCTTGAGCAATTATATATTATTATTGTTAGTTCATATCTTACATTGTCCATTGTCTCCCTTCACTCACATTTCTGTTATTCATCCCAATATTTGTCTTTTTGTGATAAACTTAATACATCCAACAGAATGTCCTCCAGGTTCACCCACATTATGAGGTAGTTCATGGATTCGGAGTTATTAACTTTGAATGGTATTTCATTGTATGTATGTACCATAGTTTGTTTATCGATTCATCCTTTGCTGGACATTAAATGTGTTGTCATATTTTTGATACTATTAATAATATTGCAGTGAACACAAGAGTGCATTTGCTTGTCAATATCACAACTCTTATTGCTCTAGAATATATACATAGTGTGGGAGTGCTGAATAAAATGGTATTTTCATTTCTAACCTTTAAGGAAGTGCCATACTGTTTTCCATAGTGGTTGTACCATTTTACAATTTCACCAGCAATGCATGAGAATTCCAACCTCTCCACACCCTCAACAACACTTGTTGTGTTCTTTTTAAACATTGCTATTATTGGTTGGGTGAGATTATATCTCATTGTTATTTGATTTGCATCTCTAATAACTCATGGTTGTATTTCTTCATATGTTTGTTAGCTGCCTGTTTATTTTGGTGAAGTATTTGTTTATGTTTTCTGCCCATTTTCTTGGATGTCAGCCAAACTCATAACCACTATGCCACCAGGGTTCCTAGTACCCATTTTCTTATTATATTCTTTGCCATTTTTTTTTTTTTGGTAAAGTGATGAGCTTTTCTCTAAATTTTATATATTAGTCCCTTGTCTGATATGATGTTGCCTGAGTTAGTTTATTGTGCTAACCTAGCCGATAAACACATGTGGAATTAATTGAAGGGCGGAGGGATAAATGGCTCGGTGAGCCTCGCCTTTCGAGTTCTCAGGTCTCTCGCTTTGTTATGGTCGGACCAGGACGCAGCAGCTTTAGCAGTTCCCAGCTTCAGCTTGCAAGGCTGACTTCCTGCAAGACATCCCTAAGGAGAAGCCACATGGACCTACCCCGATGCAGCCCTGGGTGCTGGAGCACCCGTGGCAGCGCTGAGATATTTACACGTTCACTGACTCAGCTTTCCTCCGGCAGTCGGCATCACTGCGTCTGTTTTGTGAGATGGAGGAGGACTTTGTTGACTGGTGTTGGACAT
>NW_022111319.1:3016192-3018278 GCF_000313985.2 Echinops telfairi
TTTTGTCTTTTTGTAAATAGTATTGCTTTTTAAATTGCCATTTCAGAGTTCTCTTTATTTGGTGTAGTAAAAATGCGGAGAGTTTTACTTTTTAGTTACCAAATGTGGGTGCTTTTATTTCACTTTCTTGTCCTATTGCCCTGGCTAGGACTTCCAATACAATATTGAATATTAGTGTTGTCACTGGGTATCTTTGTCTGTTTCCCATTCCCATTCACAGTGTCTCTCCATTGAGAATAATGTTGGCCACATGTTTAGTGTACATACCATTAATAATGTTGAGGAACTGTCTTTGTATGTCTATTTTTGCTGAACATTCTTATCTGAAGTGGGTTCAATTTTTTTCAAGTAATTTTTTGCATCAATTGATAGGATTATGTGGTTGTTTTACTTTGTTTTATTAATGTAGTCAATAATGTTGATTATTTTAATAATGTTGGACCATCTTTTCAAAGCAGGTATGAATACCATTTGAGTGAGATGTATTATTATATTAATAGGTTATTGGATCGTATTGACTAGGATTTTATTAAAAATTTTTGTGTTTATAGTCATGAGTCACCACTCATGTGTCAGTTTGTTGTACTGTGGTAATATGAGTGTTGCTGTGATGCTGGAAACCAGGGATGTCAAACTGGCGGCCCGCGGGCCACATGCAGCCTCCGAGGTAATTTTTTGTGGCCCACCATGCTCTAAAATAAAATGAAAATAGAAAAATTGTTTAAAGAAAATAGCGCATAGGGGAAATCGAGGCAATGCCGTACACACAATTGCCCTCGTTACATTTTATGTCAGAGTATCATGGGCCACAAAAAAATTACCTCGGGGGCTGCATGTGGCCCGCAGGCTGCCAGTTTGACACCCCTGCTGCAAACTATGCCAGAAGTATTTAAAATACAAGCAGGGTCACTCATGGTGAAGAGGATTCATCAGAACATCCAGATTAAGGAAAACGAAGAAGAAAGACCATGTGATCCACTTATTAAAAAATTGGTGACCTTATAAATAGTAGTAAAACCTATTCTGATATGCTGGCAAAAGATACACCTTTCAGATTGGAATTCATTCAAAATATAATTGTGTAAGAACTACCTCTTCAAAGTAGAAATGACCATACTGATGGCTTTCTTTGGATTCCTTTTCTTTTTTGATGATTTTATCTCCATGGATTGTAGTCAGAGTGATTTGTCTTCAGGCTTATTGATTCTGTTTTCCTTTTCTTCCATTATGTTCCTTAGGTGTTTTACCATGTTGTCTAATTGAGTTATCTCACTGTTTATCTTCTGGGATTTCTTTTGTTGTACATATTTCAGTTTTATAATTGCTTCCATTGTTTTCTTGTGTAGTCCCCATCTCTTTCTGTCTCTTTTCTCCCATTTTACTATTTAGTTATTCCTAGTGGACTCTCTGCAGTAATTGCTGAGGAGACCTTCCCCAGCTTGTTTTCTGCTAGCCATATTCCCCCATCTCTTCTGTAATTTTCCTTTTTAGCGATGCCTTTGATTGACTTTGGTATCATGTAGAAAAATAAATCCAGGTGTCTTTTATTGTATTCTATATCCTGTGATTGTTGGAGTAGAATTCATGTCAACTCTTCTCTGAATATTTGGTAAAAGTCTTCAGTGAAGCCATTTGGATCAAGACTTTTTTGTTGTCTTGGGATATATTTTCATGATTGGTCAATATTTTCATGTTCTTTTATAATTGTTTCATTGTTTATTTAAAAAAATTTTACACACAGGAAAATTAACATTTACTTGGTTTTATGAATTTTTACACATGCATAGACATTTGTATCCACAAACACAAAATAGAATGGAGAACAATTCCAACACAACATAGATTGCTTTGTAGTCAGACCTCCTCCGCCTATGTCCCCTGGTACCCATTTGTCTATTCTGTTATCAAATTTTTGTCTTTTACAGACTGTCACATAAATAAATTGTGTAGTTTATAATTTTTAAGGATAGGTTCTTTTCTTTAGCATAATGCATTTCACATTTTTCATTTTTTATGTGTACATCAATTGCTATAATCTGACCTCTGATAACTGTTTTTGCCGTGTCCCGTAGAATTTGGTATATTG
>NW_022111319.1:3020331-3023437 GCF_000313985.2 Echinops telfairi
AGACAGAGCAAAACAAAGCGACAAAAGAAAAGAAAACAACAACAAAAACAAATATCGATAGCAAAGTTAAAAAATAAAACGGAAAATAAAGAGTCCTTGATAGGGTGCTAAGAGATTGGAACCCTCACACACTGCTTTTGGAACTATAAAATTACAGAACTACTGGGGAGAGCAATATGGTACTTTCTCATACAACTAGACATAGAAATACTATATGATCCACTGTGTTAAGCTGAATTTTCTAGAAAAGTAAAACCATTAACATTCATATATGTATAAGAAAGAGCTTTAAACCAAGAAAAAAAATTCCACTAAGGAAGCAGTCCAACCCAAGTCCATGGGTCAGATGCTAGCTAGTTGATCCCAACGGCTGGGTGATCAAGAAGAAAGGCGAAGCAGGAGATCACAGGCTGGTGGGTGCAGACTCAAGTGGAAATCAAAGCAGGAACATGGCAGGTTGTCAACAGTTACCAGGTGAGCAGGCCCCATGGTCTATTGGCCCTAGAAGCCAGACAAAGATCCACACAAGCAGGAAGAAGAGGAGCAAGAACAAAAGCAATTCTCCACAGGGTCTCATATAAATAGGCACACCCTCAAAGAGGCATCATTAGATTATGGACTGATTGATAGGTTGAACTCCACCCATATCTTCTTACAGGTGCCAGTCACGTCCAGCAAATTCTTCACTTGGTATATACCCTAAGGAAATCAGGAGCAAAGTATAAGCAGATATATGTAGCCCATCTTCATCCCAGGACTATTCACAATAGCAAGAAGATAGAAACCAACTAAATGTCCATCAGTGGGAAAATGGTTTAGTAAACTTTGGAAAACTATTCATTGCTAAAGAGCAATAATGAACCTTGAAACACCTCAAGACATGAATGGATTTGCAGGACATTATGCTTAGTGACGTTAGTTAATCAAAAGGGGCAGATATTATATGAGACCACTGTTATAAAAGAAAAAAATCAAAATAAAGGTTTTCATACCATAAGAAACAATAAATAACTATCAGGGGATGGAAGGAAAGGGGGTCCAGGGGAAGCAATCGGCTAGGGTAGACAAGTGTTAACTTGAGTGAAGGGGAAGTTAATAGCCTACAAGAGAGAAGAGAAAAAATAGAGCAAGTTAAGTTGTTTAAGTTGTTGAATGCAAAAATGATGATCTGAAATGTAAATCCACACCTAATTCACAATAAAAAAGTTTTAAAAAGGAGAATAAAGAACTTGAGTGCAATTATTGTTTTGTTAGTTGTCATTTTTAGCATGCACAATGAGATCGAACTTTTTTGATCCATAGAGCTTTCATTGGCTGAAATCTGGAAGTAAATCCCTAGGGCTTTCATCCTGGTCTGTCTCAGTCTGGAAGATCTTCTGAAATCTGATAATCATCATGACAATATGCAAAGCTCTAGTGACCGGCAGTGGGTGGTTGCACATGATAAACATAGGCTGGGAATCTAATGCAGAATTACCGCATGACAGGCAGAAGGTGTATGACTGAATGGCCAAGCTCCAAGTGAGAGATAGGAGATAGCCCAGCAGAGAGAGGAAGAGAGGCCCAGGGGGAAGCATTGGGAGTAGCAGGATGTCTGGAGGGGTGCTTTCAAAAGCCGAGGATAATGTTAAATCTTAAACCAGAAGACATCAGACCCATAGGCATATTTTGAACTCCAAAAACTGCAAACCTATGTATGGCTTTTTTTTGTTGACCCATTGCCTGCTTCCTTCCTTCCTTGTTCATGCCTTTGCAAGACTCAGCCATGGCAGAGAATCGCCAGGTTCATGTTTGGACCTGAGAGATCTGGCCAGACCTTGGATCGGGCCGTTTCTAACCTGGAAACATGGGCAGGCTAAGTACCACAGATCAAATAAAAACCTCTAGACACAGTTCACTCAGTAGTAACTCACTAAACTCCCCATTTACTGTGCCAGATGCTTTTCTTTCCTTTCTGAATAAACTTCAGTTTCTGCTTGCCATTTGTGGTCTGTGAATGCATTCTTCTGTTTGTGACACCAAGGGACCCTGGACAATCAGAGCAGGTGCCACACGGGTTTCAATGTTTGCTTGCTTTTTAATCATATCACTCAAGAGTTATCCGCTGAGCGTCTTTTTTAAACAAATCATTTTATTTGGGGCTCTTTTAAAAAAAAATCATTTTATTAGGGGCTCATACAACTCTTATCACAATCCATACACATATCAATTGTGTAAAGCGCATTTGTACATTCATTGCCCTCATAGCCATCAATTGTATCAAACAAAATCATACATATGTTGCCATCATCATTTTCAAAACATATTCTTTCTACTTGAGCCCTTGGTATCAGCTCCTCTTTTTCTCTCCCTCTCCCACCCTCTCCCACTCTCGTGAACCCTTGATAAGTTAGAAATTGTTATTATTTTCATATCTTACACTGTTCGCTGTCTCCCTTCACCCACACTTCTGTTGTTCTGCCCCTTGGGGGTAGAGGGTGGTGGTAATAGGTCAGTCATTGGGATCGGTCCTTGTTTCTCCCCCTTCTGCCCCCACCTTCCCCGTTCCCTCATGGTATCGCTACTCCCATCACTGTCCCTGAGGGGTTTATCTGTCCTGCATTCCGTGAGTTGAGAGCTCTTATCTGTACCAATGTACATGCTCCAGTCTAGCTGAGTGTTTTTTAAATAAAAGAGTAAAAGGAAAACACTAAATGACATCTAAGACTTTTATTTTAATCTAAGTAAATAATTTGCTAGTAGATTTCCTATATGAATTGGCATTTTAATACTGCTATGAAATAATAAATGTAACAGGAAATATATAACATAAAAGAAAATATTTTGTCTTTAATATATCCATGATAAATATGTGAAATACATATAAAGAATATTTAACTCTACATGCCCTATGTTTTTAAAACCTTTATTTTATAAGTGACTGTCTAGTAGAGCAATATGATTTTGAATCTAATATAAATTAATCTCTGTCTGCCACTAATATGTAAAGATACTAAAAATGGTTGGGTACATGGTATAGTTAACTGTATTGTTTCATATACATATAATTTGTGCTATAATAAACAAATTTGGGAGGAGATGAGTCAGTCAGGGTGCGATGTAACAA
>NW_022111319.1:3023960-3026231 GCF_000313985.2 Echinops telfairi
AAAACCAAACTCACTGCCATCGAGTCAATAATGACTCATAGCTGCCCTATAGGAAAGGACAGAACTGCCCTTGTGAGTTCTCAAGATTGAAACCATTTACAGTAGTAGAACACCTATCTTTTTCCCTTGGAGAGTGTAGTGGTTTCAAACTGCTTGTAAACACTGCACCACCAGGCACCAACAAATTTGTAAAATATAGAAAAAATATACTTCCATTCTATAGTGCCTAATATACTACAAATTTTTATATACATAAAATATAATAAAGGAGTTAGAATGAAACAGGGTGTTCTCTTGATTAAAAATAATTTAATAGTGTTCAGACTAGAAACTAATTTTTGGTTGTTGACTACCATCTAGAGGAAAGATGAGGAAAAGGTTTTTAAGAATGGAATCAAGTTAAAACAATCGAAAAACTAAGGAACTAACACTTTTAGGATAATATATGATTTTGAATTTCTACTACCATTCAAATATCAATTATTTTTTACTCAAAGGGTGTAATACTTTATTTATGATGTATATTTCCTAGGAATTCCTTTAGACACTTTCTACTTAGAAACTATGTGGAGCACCCCCTTTTTATAGGCGAGTAATCTGAAGCCCAGAGTGGAGAAATAACTTGCTTAGGGTCTTAATTATAGTAATGATAGAACCAGAATTAAAACCTTTGGAATCTCCAAATTATTACAATAGAACCTTCTCATTCTAGCACACTAGCTTTTAACTTGCATAATTCTAAGCAAATATATCACTTTTGAGTGAAAAAAAGATTAAGAAGACCACTGAATCTTCTGTAACACTATTGAAATGTTCCTCACAAATGACTTTATCTTTATCCTTCTAATTTCATTGATATATTTGTTTGTGATTGGAACTAATCTCATTTCCTTTCTACTTTAGACACTTATTTATGCTCCATAGATTTTTAGATGTGTTTTTGGTAGATTATTTCAAGCAACTGACAATTGAGAGAGTGATATAAGATGTGTTTTGGGGTATGAAAGAGATCCCAAATCTCAGATTTAATTTAAAGGGAAACACTGATTTCCATTTTTATATTAAATAGGAAAATACAAGACAAAGAAAAAGAGTGTACATCATCAGGATGAAGGAGGTCATTAGCACGAGACATACTGGTGTCCAAGGGTTTATAGAGAAGTGGAGGTTTAAGTAGGATATCAGAGGACAAAGGTCATTGTCACAAAATATGATTGAAAGCAGATCAATACATCATATTTGGCAGGCAGAACTACAGAAATGGGAATGGGACCATGGCTGAAACATGAGCATTATACTAGACAGAAGTGTTTACAAGATTGGACCAGGGCCTTATGACAAGGCAGAGAATGATTTATGACTGTGCCACCCTAGTATGGCCATCTCTATAAACATCACACCCAGGCAAGCCCTAAAGGAGACTGCCCTCCCTAGGCTTGTTAGGGAGTGACAGTAAACCACTTTCTAATGCACTATACTCGAGGGCAAGAGTGTTCACACGGTCATTGTTGTTAGATGCCGTTGAGTCAGTTCCAACCCACAGCGACCTTATGCACAACAGAACAAAACACTGCCAAGTTCCTGTGCCAGCTTCACAATTGTTCCTATGCTTGAGCCCATTGTTAAAGTCTCTGTGTCAATCCATTTTCATCTCGTTGAGGGCCTTCTTTTTCACTGCCCCTCCACGTTCCCAAGCATTATTTCTTTCTCCAGGGACTGGTTTCACTTGACAACATGTGCAAAATATGTGAGACAAAGTCTTGCCATCCTTGCCTCTAAGGAGCACTCTGGCCGTACTTCCAACATAGATCAGTTTGACCTTTTAGCAGTCCCTGGTACATTCATTATTCTTCTCAAGCACCACAATTCAAATGTAACGATCTTCTATGATCTTCTTTATTCAATGTCCCACTTCTCCATGCATGTGAGGCAATTGAAAATGCCATGGCTTGGGTCAAGTGCACCTTAGTCCTCAAAGTAACAGACTTGCTTTATAATACTCTAATGAGGTCTTGTGCAGCAGATTTACTTAATGCAACAAGTCTTTTGATCTCTTGACTGTTGCTTTCATGAGTATTGATTGTGGATTCAAGCAAGAAAAAATCTTTGACAAGTTCAACCTTTTCTCCATTTATCATGATGTTACTTATTGGTCCAATTGTGAGAATTTGGGTCTTCTTTACATTTGGATGTGATCCATACTGATGGCTGCAATCTTTGATCTTCATCAGCAAGTGCTTCAAGTCCTCCTGACTTTCAGCAAGCAAAGAT
>NW_022111319.1:3028379-3029343 GCF_000313985.2 Echinops telfairi
TTTTCCCTTGTCCCTGGGTTTGTTAACACCCACTTCCTTTACCCCGCCTCCCCATCTCCTGTGTCCCCCCCAGAACTGTCATCCCATTGTTCTTTCTTACAGATTGTTTATCCTGCCTATCCCTTCCAGGTAGACATGCAGCGACAACAACATGCAGCGACAACAACATGCAGCGACAACAATCACAAGACTGAATACGATGACGAAGCAACAATAGAAAATAAAACAATAGCTACAACAACAACAACAACAAAGCCCTATAAATAATTCAGGGTCTATTTGTTGTCCTTTACAAGTGCTTTCCAGTCTAGTCTTATAGGGTGCCATGGTCTGGCCCCACATGTATCTCTGGGAACTTCATTGCTTTATTGTCCCCTGCTGCTCTACTACATGCCACGTAGTGGCTGGCTTCCTCATAGTGGGCTCAGGGCGGTCACAATTCCCGCTGTGTGTCTCCAGTGCTGTCCCCAAAGGTGCTATGAGTCAATGAGGAACACTGTGTCCTGTGCTGGGGCCGGCCCTGTGGTCAGTCTCTGCATTGCTGCTCTGAACAGAAACATTGCCCTCAGGGCTTGGTGAGCCAGGATGTGCTTCACTCTCTCTTTTTTTTCCTCCCTTCCCCCCTCGTTGGCTCCTATGTGCTCTGATCAGACAAGTCCCTTTTCTTGAGCTGTAGCTTCAGTGCTGTCTACTGAAGTGAATTCTTCTGGGAGTGGAGGTGGCGGGGTACTGTCCACTTAGTTGGTAATGGGGCCGGCCCCTCAGGCCTCCTAATCAGTTTCCTGCTTCGAGTCAGTGTGTTGCGTTCTTGCATTGGAGCACCAGGTTGAAGAATAATTTTTTATATAGATTACTGTGTGGCTTCTTTTTTCTTTTCTTTTTCTTTTTTTTAAATCATTTTATTAGGGGCTCATACAACTCTTATCATAATCCATACATACATCAATTGTGTAAAGCACATTTG
>NW_022111319.1:3030451-3031941 GCF_000313985.2 Echinops telfairi
AGTTTCCTGAATTTGTGCTTTACCTATTCACCTCCGAAAGGGAATGCCTCTAGATCTAAATATTTTGTATAAATCTGTTTCAGTTTACAATACACAGAAGTGAAAAAAAGATTCAAGATAATCAGGAAAAATTCTTAAGCCATAGAAGAGTCTTAAAAATATCTCTAAATGGTGTGGACACATTTTCTAGAAAGCAGGACACTATCTATTCTAGGGCACGATATATTTTAATGTTTGATGTTTTACAGATTTTTTTCTGAAGGGCTGATCACAGCAAACATTTTAAACCCTTAAAATTAGACATATATGTATCATAACTTCTGAGAAAAGATAGCTGCATTATGCTATTCAAGTGTTTTGCTACCTAGGGCTGCGCTATTCAAGTATTTTGCTACCTAGGGCTGCGCTATTCAAGTGTTTTGCTACCTAGGGCTGAGATAAAATGCTTAAGAAAGAACACCCCACATCCCTTGCCAGATTCAGCCCTTGCTAAAAGGGCAGGACCCAGGTAGGGCTGTCACTGTGGTGTCATGCTAATGAAACTTGCTAGAAATTTAGCCCTCCGGGACTTACCAGAAAACCACCCTTCATGGTTAATAGAAAAGTTGTTCACAGTGTGGTGTCTCCCTTGGAGATACTCTGCTAATTTTTTTTCTGAATTATCTAATTGAAAAAAAAAAACACCTTCTTGAAGAGGAAGAGGTAACAGGCAAAGAAAGCTGTGGGAATCGAGCTCTGGAGCAGTCATCTACATTTCAGGAACTAGGCAAACAGGCTGCATGTGCTACCTGAGTCAAGCGCAGGACTCGGGGTGAACTCTCCAGAGGGAAAGACTTCAGAGAAGCTGATATCCCCTTATGAAACCAGGTTTCTTTAGCGATTAACAAGTTTTAGAGTAAAGCATAACTTGCCTACATTGGCTGCACAAAGCATCTCAGAAAGAAAAGAAAATGACGGAGAACTAAATGCAAAATTAAGTAGGGTTGTGATGGATGAGTACTTGGATCTTATAAGACATAGCAGAAATGAGAGACTTGTATCTTCAGTGAAAGAATATTATTAACTTAAAGGAAATAAAAAATGAAGTAAAAATTACAGACACAAAATTTTAATGCTACATAGGATATACTCATTGTGTAGATTTTTTATTTTAAAGGGTCTTAATAAGTTACGTGCTTTTCCCAAGATCACATAGTTAATGAAGGGGCTAGGATTAGAACAAATAGTTTCTGATCCTTACACCAGTACTCTTTCTACTGCATCATCTACATTGAAAGAAATAAAGCTTTATTAAAAAAAAGAAGAAAGAAAGCACTATCAGAATTTCAAAATACACTCATAAAAGTACCTTAATGTTAGTAGCTCAGCTGGAAAGCAAGTTTGCTCAAACTAAAAAGTTTCATATTGTTGTGCATATGAGGCTGTGATGTGAATGAGTCATCTGGACCTCTGGTGGAACTGAAGTTCCTGGTTCTAGCCTACCCTAACAT
>NW_022111319.1:3032856-3041202 GCF_000313985.2 Echinops telfairi
CCCGCTGCCCTGTTTCAAACTATCTAGGGACAAAGAATTTTTCCAATTCTTCAGTTTGCATCCGAATGAGCTGCAGCCAGGGATCGATGGTCCTTGACCTTGCTTCATGCTAAAACAAGATAGGAGAATGGATTATGCCCATGGGCACTGCTCTCCTGGGGCCAGGGATTCTAGTGCAGCACAGATCTGTTTTAGGGTACTGTATTCCATTTCCGAGATCTATAGTCCTCCTTGGAAGAGTCACACAGCATCCAAGGGTGTGCCTCCGCAGCCCAAAGCAGGGAATGCTGAGTGAGAATTAGCCATTTCCTAGAGCTTCCATCCATTCTCCATAACTTATATCTTTTAAGCAAGGTTAGGTCAACAGTAGAATGTGAACAATTTCATGGAAGTTTTATAACCCTCTAACTGAGGACATCTAACCCTGTCGTTTGTCTACCTTCTTCCTGGAGGCTTACAAGCCCCTGAACTGGAATCTCATTTCCCGAAACTTTCCATCATCTGTAGCCCAGGCTCTTACCTTTTATAGTGGAGGGAATGCATGGCCATGCTATGTAGAGGTCAGATTTTAAGGATTTCCAATCCAAAGCATTTGCTAGCCCTTTGAACATTCTTGAGAGGGCCAAAAGGGACAAAGAGTCGACACTTTGTACACTTACCCCCTTTACAGCTATAAAAGACTAAATAAGCACCCCCGGGTTCTCAAATCCATGCTTTGGCAAAATGCAAGGTGGACAAAGAATTTGGGCAACTCCCTACGAACACTTCATAAATAATAGATTTCTAAGACCCCGGGATACATTTGCAAAATTCACAAAGGAACAAACCATCATTTTCAGGTCATTTTAAAAGCCAGCCTATGGGATCCAAATGATAGGTGGTATACAGATAAGACTGGATGAAAGACTAGAAGCAGAGGACACCCCCACCCACCCACCCAAGGTGCCATAGGCAACATAGAAAAGGCTGAAAATTCCTCACCCTCAGCTGGGATCTCAACGTGGTGGATTCGTATGTGCTGATTCTAATGGAACAAGGATTTCTCCAGATGTGACCCTCAGAGCTGGCCTATCCCAGCTTTGTGTCTCAGAATTCACTCCAGCCTCAAGGACAAGGGGTACAGGCTATCAGTGACCAACTGTCAGTGGTATTTGACACTGATCAAATTCAGTTTATTATTGAATAAAGTGAACACCTCTTCCTGCACACACCTCTTCCTGTCTATTCTTCAGACCATAAGTAGGTAGACTCATAAAGAATTACTTTTAAAAAAAAAAGAATTACTTTTAATGAATAGGTCACTCTAGGCAGACTCTGCATGGTTTCATATTGTCAGGAGAGACCAGTCCCTGGAGAAGGACATAATGTTTGGTAAAGTGGAGGGGCAGCAAAAAAGAGGAAAATGAAGATCCTTAACAAGATGGATTGACACAGTGGCAAAGAGTCTTGCAGTGTTTTGTTCTGTTGTGAATCAGGTTGTTGTGGGTCAGAGTTGATTTGAGGGCACCTAACAACAACAACAACAATGAATGAAGACCACTTTGAAAACTGGTTGAAAGTTGTAACATAGGTTGAAAGGCTAGAAAGAAGACAGAATAACTGGTAGTAAGTTTTGTATTTTGTTTCTTCCAAAAGGAAAGAGAGAGTAGCTTTGTCTCAAGGTAGAATGTCTGGTTGTACCAGAATGTGAAAGATGGTAAAGGCAAACTAAAGGCAAAATGGGAAGTTCTAGGTTTGAAAGGAAGTGAATTTTACTTGTTTTTGGTCTAGAATTCACGAAATAGTGAAATGTTTTAAATGTTTTACATTAAATCAATTTGAGTGGCTCATTTCATACGGTGGAATAGAAATCTATAGAGCTTTTTTTTGGAAAATGACATTGAGGCTTATAAAATATGAATAAGATCATTGTCTTTAAAAGGGGATTAAATGAAGTAGACCAAAACCTATGTCATGACAAGTTTGTAAATTCCTGTAAATAATTATTGTGTCAAATATCTTTGGCCAGTGGAAATGAAGTTTTAAAAAGTTTGTCACTAGATCACTGCGATAATTTCTCAATTATACAACTGAAGAAATAAACAAAGATTTTAATAACTTAGACTTAATGTTATATCTGAAACTTTTAAGATTAAAATTATGTAATCATTGTGTTTTCAGGTCTTTCTATTGTGTAACATTCCTTGTGACCCTCAATGAACTTTGTTTGGCCTTACATTGGTTAAAAATTTCCCAGTCAAATCTTTCATATAAAGAATTACTATGAATTAACATATCAAATGTTGTCCCCTACACATAAGATTATGCTTTTCATTCCTGCTAAGATGAAGTGTTTCCGTCTCAGAAACCCGTAGAGGGCAGCTCTACCCTGTCCTACAGGATCTCTGTGAGTTGGACTTGACTCGATGGCAGTGAGTTTGTTTTCTGAAAAGTTGTTTTAATTTGAATGATGATCCAGAAAACCCAATAGACCATTTCACTCTAAGGATCGTGCTCTATTACAGATTCAGTATGAGGAACAGATTGAAAGGAAAAAGAAAATCAAGCCAGTCAGTTTGGATTTAGGGAAAGTTCAGCAATCACTTAATCTATTCTCTGAGGCAGTGTTATGATGTGTCTCTCTAATGCTAATAATCTATTTATCACTCCCTTATTTATACATCTTTAAAACCAGTTTTTCAGATTAGGCCTTATTTCAGTTGGGGTCAGTAGTTCCCACAATATAGCATTGTTCTACAGTGTCCCTAATTTAGCAAACATTCCTTCAATGAAAATTCATGACCAGAGGAGGGGAGGATATATCTGTTTCTGAGAGGGTGAATTTGAAAGGTAGCTAGAATAGGGATAAAGGGGGGTTTGTCTTCACCAAATGCCTGCCTAGGAAAATCGGCAGACAGGGCCAAAATAAAAGGGTTGGGAAGAAGTCAGATACCCATTATACACCTATGGGAAAGCACCTAGGGACCAGCAATGTGACATCACACAGGGGCACCTGAACGCAGCCAGCAGCCCATAAGATCGGCAAACATCCCGCCTGAATCATGTCCCCTCTAGTAATGCAGGAAGGGGTTAAAGGCGGGACTTGAGGCCCCGTTTTCTCTCGTGGCCTATGGAAATTTTCCCACTCTTGGTTCCACACACGCGATTTCACACTCCTGTTAATTTCACGTGGTTTACACGCTCTCCTTGAGTGGCCATCTTCAGTCTTGAGCTCCTGCATTCCCTGGGCGGCCTGGTAAGCTTTCTAGAAATATTGTGCACCTTTTTGAAGACCATAACACCTGAAACTTTCCTTTCCCTAATAAAAATCGCTTGGATTTACAAAAGTGCTTCTGCTGTGTGAATTCTTCCAGCATTGCGAAGCATGAACTGAGGTAAACCATCACATAAACCTAACAATTTCACTTCTTTTGGTGGGTAAACAAGGAAGGGCAGCCTGCCTTGGGGAAAATGCTTAACTTTACTTCCTACAGACCCCCAGTGGGAGAATCTATTCTGTATTATGTTATTAATCATGCATTTTTTACTGAATTTCATTTCTGCCTTTCATAATTCAGACCCTGTACTTTAGGCTATCTGGACATTAGATTTTGTCTTTGCAAGGTGTACAGCATTCTTCATAGGTCACAACAGAAGGGCTCAATTTGGAAACTCGACTAGGTGAACTGGCTTTTACTGGTTACAAAACATGGTTACAATAGGCAAAGAAGGGTGTTACTGTATTGAGTGCTGTGATTGATCCTGACTACCAAGGGGGGGATTGAATTAACATTGCACAATGGAAGTAAAGAAGAATATGCTTGAAATCCAAGAGATATTTTATGTCATCTCTTAGTACTACTTGTGATTAAAATAAATGGCAACCTATAGCAATCCAATTCTTACATGACTACTAATGGTCAGACTCTTCAGGAATGAAAGTTTGGGTTACCTGGCCAGGACACGAACAATGAACAGCTGAGGTACTTGCTAAGGGAAAAAGGAATATGAAATGGGTAGTAGACGAAGGTAGTACTAAATACTAGCTAAGGTCACATGAACAGTTGCAGAAACAAGGAATGCTAATTGCTATGAATATATATCTTTGTATGTATGCATTAAATACTGCAAGTGGGTCACTAAGAATAATAATGCATGGTGCCACTCCCATTTCCATTCCTTGGTTCATGGTCCATGGATACTGGCTACTGGAGACACAGCATCATATGTGGGAAGAAGAGAGTCCCCAACAAATCATTACAAGTCCGGTAGGCGCAATTGTACAGCGATAATAAGTAAAGATTATAGTAAAGTCATAGAGAGCATGAGAGGTAGAGGAGAGATTGGAATAATGGAGTCAGACACAATTCATGGTAGCATGCTCATCTCAGCCCCACTTGGTGGTCCTCATGGGGGGAGCCGGGCCTCGAGAGCAGGAGAGAGCCTCGGGAGTGAGAGCAGGAGAGCCCCAACTTTATTGCTAAACCAAAAGTTATATCTCATTAGGGGGACATGATTACAGGTAACCACATGTCACAGGAAGGGGTAGTACAATAGGCATACACATTGTAGGAAGGGGATCTATGATAGGCATAAGCATAACAGGAAGAGGATGAACTAGGGGTGTGTCCATAGGAGTGGGAAGGTGTAGGGGTATACATGTGATGGCAGCCTAACCTTGGTCATCCTTGGACGGGTTTGACCTCTCTGGTGTCTCCTACTAGGAAATAGACAACTACTATCCTTATTTGCTGTGGGATAAACAGTGGTGTCTGCTTGGTCTAGATGGCTGATCGCTCTTAGGGAGAATGACCCCTCATCTACTCCTGATGACCTTCAAATGTATAATCATTCGCAAGCAGCTAAGTTTGGCATATATTTGGGGGAGACAACTTGGGAGAAATCCTTCTGTTTCCCATAATAGTGACTGCAGGCTCTGAGCATTTATTCCTTCATGTAGAATGTTTTTTGTGAAGGGTATTGTATTATTTATCAAGAGAAAAGGAGAGTAGTCATCTGCAGTGGACAGCAGGGCTTTGCTTAGTATGCCTAAGGACCTGCACTGTGATTCATTTGAGGGGCCTGCCAAAGGTTCCAAACTGCATCTCTATCTGCCACTGCCATTCAAGGACCATTGATTTAGCTGGATCAAATGGCTCAAGTGGCATAGTGACTTGCATGGCATTCTGAATCTGTTTCAGGGATTTCTCTTATTCTGGCACCTACTTAAAGCTAGCTGCTTTTTGAGTCACTAGGGATCAGGAAAAGTATTAATTTGCTCAAGCAATGAAACTACATCTAGAACAACAGCTGCAAGTGGAGTCGCCATCTGGTTAAGACTATGATAATCCACTGTCATTCATCTGTTTTGTTTTGTTTTTGTATAAACCAAGTAGGCAAATTAATTGAGAATGTGGTGGGAATCACCACCCCTGCATCCTTCGTGTGCTTGATGGTGACATTAATATCTGAAGTCCTTCCAGGAATACAATATTACTTTTGGTTAGATATTTTCTTAGGATAAGGCAGTTTTAATTGTGTCCTTTTAGCTTTTCCTACCATAATACCCCTTATTCCACATTTTAAGGATCCAATGGGGGGATCCCACCAGTTGCTGAGTATGTCTATTCCAATTATGAATTGTGGAACTGGGAAAATTATAATAAGATGGATTCAAGGACCCACTGACCTCTCTGTAAGATGATCCTGAGCTAAAAATCCATTAATAATTTATGAACATATGCCCACAGTCTGACTGGTTGGTCTTTATAACCCTTGGGGTATCCTATAATTAATGTCATTTCTGAGCCAGTGTCCAATAACCCTGAAAGACCTGACCATTTTCTTTCCCCCTCAATGTGAAGTTACTCTTGTAAAAGGGTACAGATCCCATTGGGGAAGGCTATGATTTAAAAAACACACATTAGTTTTGGTGATCTTATGCGGTTCTTCCTCAAAAGGACCCAACCTCTCATTCATTCAAGGAATTCTGGTTCTGTAAACTGGCTCAAGTCTAGGAATTGATTAAGGGGTCGTGACTCTCTATTCTGGTAAATTGAGTTAGACTGCTATTTACCTGACGTAGAATTTTCCTGCTTGTATAGATCAAGCAAATATTTCATACTTTTCCCATCTATTTCACTCCTAGGGACACCCTGCCTAAGTAGCCAATGCCATAAGTCCATGTGAATCAGGTTACTCTGATTACTACTAGGACTCTGTTGTCCATTATAGTAATCACACCAGCCTCATCTATATTGATTAAGTGCTGCCACTTACCTCGTACTACCATTGGGCTCAATCAGACCCGTTGTCTTAATTCAATTAGGTCAGTTCACATTGTCAAACCTGGTGTACATAAAATAACAATCCTAGGAAACTTCAGAAATGCTGGGGTCCCTTCACAAATTTATTCCTTGTTTTTTTGCATTCCATTTATGGATCTATGTGTTTAATCTGATAAATCTACTCTAACATACTAATTTCCTTAAGCCTTTGGATACCTACTGCTACAGTACACCTAGGGAGATCAAGTATTTCAACTTGACTTAATGTAGGCCACCTTATAGTCAAGGCTTTAGTAAACACACCTAATAAATTAACAGATCCTTTCATGATTTCTCAATCTGAAACATTGAATAAAGAATACTGTGCTTACTGCTATACTAGTTTTCAGTAAATTTCAATGACCAAGATGGGAGATATATCTGTCTCTAAGAAGGTGATTTCACTTCTGTTGGTGGGTAGAATGGAGGTGTGGAGTGGGTTGACCTTGGGGAAATGCTTGACATTGCTTGTATGGACCCACAAGCAAAGAAGCCAGCTAGTATTATATCGCTAATCATGCATTTCTTACTGTGTTTCTTTTCAGGCCTTAGTGACTCAGGCTTCAAACTATAGACTACCTGGATTTCAGATTTTGTTTTTTGGAGGTATAGGGCAGTCTTCATAGGCCACATCAGAAGGTTCCAGTATGGAAACTCCACTAAGTGAATTGGACTTTACCTTAAATACAACTGTTGTAGACTAAAGGACCTAATACTCCTTTGGATATAAGAAACATCCTAGTGTGAGAAGAAGATGATTGTAATTTCTAGGTCGTGGGTTTAGAAATCACTTGACCTCAATTAAAACCTCTTGCTTTAGAGGTTGTCCAATAATAGATAACATAAGACCATCTTATATTTTCCACTTTCATATTTTTTGTGGCTTTTTGTGGCGCTGCACGCATACTTTTGCCTTAGTTAATAGCATTATCAAACTCTGTGCCTTGTGTCTAATCATCACTGTTTTCTGGAACAGAGTTCTCTCATTTAAGTTTTTTAATATGTATAAGGAAGAGAATATTCCATATGTTTTAGTTTAATATTTACCTTATCACAATAGCATTTTAAATTCTATACCATTAGCTAAATAAACTATATTATTACAATTATCATAGAGCTCATGATGTTTATTTATATTATCTCTCAAGAAGCTAATAATGCTGCGACTAAAGTGGAATATATATATATATATGTATGTATATATATATAAATATATATATATATATAAACCTTAGCTATATGATGGATTTTAAGCTCACACTTAATTGTAGACCCTAATCTAAGAACAATTTGTTCTTATGATGTGGCCCTGCTCAATAGTTACCCTCATGTGGTAGTTACATAATATGGTGCCAATTTGAGGATTAAGAGTGTAGGGGTGAAGTCTAGCCTGCCAATCGGGATACAGCCAATGAGGCCTCTGTGTAGGCCTGGCCTTCTTCTGAGGATTCTGGGAACCCTCCTCCTTGGAGGCAGGAGATACTCTCTCTGCTCACTCCCTGAGAGACACTCTACTGACAAGACAGATGGCACCATGTGATAGACCCCATGCCCTGGGAACTGGAGGAGCCACATAGACACCACCCCTTCCAGTGCTGAGGTGCATCTCCCCAATGGATCCACAAGACTTTGCACCTACTGGCCTGTGATCTTCCTGCATTTGGCATCATTGCATGTGTTTCGTGAGTCTGAAGAGGACTTTATAGATTGGTATTGGACATAGGGGCTAATATCAGACTTATGGACTTGATCTGGACTGGGCTGGGATGTTTTCTCAATATTCAACTACTCTTGTATGTAAAGCTCTTTCTTATACTCATATAAGTGTCAATGGATATGTTTTCTAATCTATCTGGACTAACCCGCCTCATAAAAAGATCACTGAAGATATGGATGCTCTAGCAAAGTGCCATGAAGAAACTATATGGTTCCCAACTGAGTTAGTGAATTGTGCCAGCCTGGCTGATAATCACATGTGGGGCTAATTGAAAGGCGGAGGGATAAATGGGTGGTGAGCCTTGCCTTTCTAGTTCTCGGGTCT
>NW_022111319.1:3042185-3043172 GCF_000313985.2 Echinops telfairi
CTAACACTATGAGAGGATTGATCAGTTCTCATTATCAACCCTCTGCTAAAAAGATCAGGCATCTTTGAAGCAGCAGGAGAGAGGGAGATCCCAAAGATCTTGAAAGAACATATCCAAGATCTCTGTCTGAAGGGGCAGAGGCCACCAAAACCTGATGCATCAGAGACTGTGGCACAGAGATTCAGTAACGCAGCATCAACACTATGGACCACAACAAGTACCCTTTCTTCATCTGTCAGAAACTGTGGAACTGTGGGACAAAGTGACAAGCAGGCTGGCTTCCTGGCCATTGAAGGCAAAGGCTGAGGGATACAAACGATTGTATCCTTACTGTTTGTTGATCCTGAGTTGTGGTAACCTATTGACTTCCCTAATAAACCCATTTATTATGAATATTGTCTGGGTGGCTATTCCAACAAATGATCAAACCCAGCATAAATGTAGAGTGGAATGAGAGAAATGGTTGGTGTCAGAAGAGGTAATTAAGGATGGAGCATGGTGACATGTCTGACTCTTGCCTCATAGCAATATATAAGCAAAAAAGAAGTCAGATGTGTCTATGTTTATTCCATTTATGATCCGAGTCCTCATATGGATAAATTCTTCATTGAAACACCTCTGAACATCCACCAAAGATATGAATAATCTCCACCAAAGATATGAATAAGCTTTCCCTCAGTAAAAGTGCAATAGAAAAGATATTACCTCCCCCCAATGATAAGCCTGGGGAGGGGTATTATCCCTTGGGGGCTTGTCTGGGTGTGTCCTTCATGGAGATCACCAACATCCATTTTACTTACACGTCCAGATTTATCAGAGGCAGAAGCAAGCTTCTCAGTACCTTTAGGCCTAATCAGACTTCAGAACCAATTTAGAAAGCTCATCTTTACAATTGTGTTTCTCTAGAACCACTCCCAGTACCAATTGTACTAGGCTGAGTTTTCTAGAGAAGCAAAACCAGGAAGGAATATGAGTGTGTGTGTGTGT
>NW_022111319.1:3043920-3045039 GCF_000313985.2 Echinops telfairi
ACAGAGGGCTCATTGGTTATATCTTGATTGACAGGCCAGATTCCACGCCTTCACTTGTAATCCTCTCAAATTGACACCAGATTGTGAAACTACCACAACTGGGGACACAGTGGTGAGTTAGTCCAAAATGAACCACCCACAGTGGGGCGAACTAAGAACAGAACATAACAGATCAGCAACAGTAGCAAAGCAAAGCCACAAAGCCCCTAAAGAGCCCCCCAAATAGACTTCAGACTAGGAGTGGCAGCTCCCAGAATTCTCCAAGTGGGCAAATAGTCATAAACATCAGCAGACAGAACTGGAATTATGCACATTTTTTTCTCTTTTTCTTTCTTCATTCTGATTGGTCTATGTTATTGTTGGTTTGCCTACTTATATAAGATAGGCACGAGAAGCAAGCTAGGGGAGAAAGCAACAGGACCAATGGTCCTGGAGGGACATGGGGGGCCAAGGAGGTGGAGGAAGGGAGTGGTGAGAAAACAACGCCATAGACAGGGGAACAAGCAGTGGTTCTCAACCTTCCTAATGCTGCGACCCTTTAATACAGTTCCTCATATTGTGGTGACCCCCACAACCATAAAATTATTTTCATTGCTACTTCATAACTGCAATTTTGGTACTGTTAGGAATTGGGTGACCCCTTTGAAAGGGCCATTTGACGCCCAAAGGGTGGCAACCCACAGGTTGAAAACCACTGAACTATGGAATTAAAATCACATAGATGATGTAAATATCCTGGGCGTGTTGGAGTAATGGCAATCTAGCTTGCTGAGGGGAAGTACTAAGAGGTGGAAGTAGGGTGAGTGCCATGGTGGAGCAGGAGAAGGGTAAAAGGAAACAGAAGAATGATCTAGGTAGCAAAGCTATGGATAGAGGTATAAGCAGAGGTGTACATATGTAAATATATTAATTCATTAAAATAGAGGTATTTGCCTATATACATATAGTTGTATGGCAATACACTGAGGTAGTGGACAGATTTTGGGCCTCTGTTGTACCTCCATCAGTACAAGAACACTTTGTTCCTACAAAATGGTATTCTGTGATGCTCACCCTCCCGGCACAATAGCTGAAGACAAAATGGGTGCATAAGCAAATGTGGTGAAGAAAGTGGATGGT
>NW_022111319.1:3046082-3064851 GCF_000313985.2 Echinops telfairi
ACATCAAGAATAAAATTCATGAAGAAAGCAAAACTTCATTAAAAAGACAGGAAAGGTCAATCTGGAGATAGCCAATGAGATTCTGTGGGCATGGCCTTCTCCTGAGAATTCTGGGGAATCTGGTACTTTCTTCTTGGAGGCGGAAGATACTTCTCTCTCTGCAATTCCTGGGAAATTTTGCAGAAGACAAGCCACATGGACGCAACCAGACCTGGGAAGCCAGAAGCTACAGAGAAAGCCCTGCCAGCACTGGGATGTTTCTAATGAGACTGAATCCAAAAACTTTCTACCCACTGGCCTGTGATCTTCTTATACATTCGGTGTCACTGCATGTGTTTTGTGAGTCTGAAGAGGACTTATAGATTGATATCGGAAATATGGGCTAATAGACTTATAGACTTTATCTGGACTGGGCTGGGATGTTTTCTCAATGTTCAATTGCTCTTGTATATAAATCTCTTTCTTATACACAAAAAAAAAAAGAAAAAAAAAGAAAAGAAAAAGACAGGAAAGAATAGATCATCATCAATATCAAAAGAGAGTCTGAAAAAAAAAAGAGAGTCTGAAATTTGTTCTTAATTGTAGCTTAGCTAAGATATATGAAAGAAATGATGACATCAAAGAGCTGAATAGAAAATTTCAAAGTGCAGCTCAATAAAAGAGTAAAATATTATTTTAAAAATGTGAAATATGTAGAGTTAGAAAACGAAAAATGAAGAACATATTCAACATATCTTAAACTGAAGGAACGCATGGAACAATTCAAGCCTCGAATTAAAATATTGAAAGATTCTGTGGACAAATTATTGAACGATAAAGGAAGCATCAAAAGAAAGTTGTAAGGATACACAGTTGCTGCCCCCAAAAGAACTAGTTGATATCCAATCATTTCAGGAGGTACCATGTGACGAAGTACCAAAGGTAAGTCAAGCCAAAAGCAAGGCTCCACCATTTGATGGAATACCAATTGAAATGTTTAAACAAGCTAATGAAGTTCTGGAAGCACTCACTCATGTATGCCAGGAAGTTTTGAAGACAGCTACTTGGCCAATTAAGTGGAAGAGAACAATATTTGTACCCATTCCAAATAAAGGTGACCCACAGAATGCTCAAATTATATAATAATATCAGTAATACCACATACAGAAAAAAGTTTCCTGAAGACCATCCAACAATGGTTTCAGCAGTGCATTGACAGGGAGCTGCCAGAGGTTCAGCTCAGAATCAGAAGAGGACCTAGAGAAAGGTCTATCATTGCTGATGTCAGATGGATATATAAAATCAAAGCATAGAATGTCAGAAAGATATTTACTTGTGTTTCATTGCCTATGTTAAGGCATTGAACTGTTTAAACAAATCAAACTAAAGATAATCTTTAGAAAAATGGGAATCCCAGAATACTACATTGTGCTTATGTGGAATCTGTCCATGGATCAATTGGCAGTTATGTGAACAGAACAAGGGCATAGTGCATTGTTTAAAATCCTGAAATGTGTGTACCCAGGTTGCATTCCCTCACTTTACTTCTTCCGTCTACATGCTGAGCAAATAATCAAAGAAGCTAGATTATATGAAGAAGAATGAGGCATCAGAATTGGAGGAAGAATTATTAACAACCTATGATATGCAGATGACAGAACCTTGCTTGCTGAAAGTACAGGGGACGTGAAGCAGTTGCTGATAAGATCAATGCTTGCAACCTTCAGTATGAATTACAACTCAATGTAAAGGAAAACAAAAACCTCACAACTGGACCATTAGGTAACATCATGGTCAACAAATTGAAAATTGAAGTTGTCAAGGATTTTGTCCTACTTGGACCCATAATCAATGCTCATGGAGGCAGCAGTCAAGAGATCAAAGGAGGGGTTGCACTGGGTGCGTCTGCTGAAAGAGACCTCTTTACTGTGAAAAGCAAGGATGTTTCTTT
The DNA here is from genome assembly GCF_000313985.2 of Echinops telfairi. NCBI lineage: Eukaryota > Metazoa > Chordata > Mammalia > Afrosoricida > Tenrecidae > Echinops > Echinops telfairi. Next base: position 3,048,013 of record NW_022111319.1, read on the forward strand.
GAGGACTAAGGTGCCTCTGACTGAAGCCACAATATTTTCTATCGCCTCATGCATGTGAAAGTTGGACACTGAATAAAGATGATGGAAGAATGGATGCATTTGAATGATGGTACTGGCAAAGAATATTCAAAGAGCAGTGGACTGCCAAAAGAACAAACAAATCTGTATGCTCTTTGGCGACAAGGATGGTGAGAGTTAGTGCCATGTACTTTGGACATGTTGTTAGGGGAGACTAGTCCCTGGAGAAGAACATCATGCTAGGTAAAGTGTCGGTGCAGTAAAAAAAAGATTAATAAACTCTTCAGCAAGATGTATTGACACAGTGGCTGCATCGATGGGCTCAAACATAAAACCAATTGTAAGGATGGCAGAAGACCAGGTATTGTTTTGTTCTCTTGGACATGAAATTGCTATGAATTGGAGCCAACTTGCGAGCACTGAATAATAACTGTATGTGGGTTTGGTGATAGGGGAACTTCTCTACATAGCTGGTAGTAATATTAAAATTAATAAGAATATAAACGAATACATTTCTGAAATGAAATTTGAACTTTTTGAGAGCACTAAAATACTCATAGACTTACTTAGTAATTTCAGTTTTATATATGAAGCTTAATTAAATAATCCAAAATATAGACAAATACTAATGCACAACAATGTTTATGGGTGTTCAGGAAAGATCAGATCCTAGAGGACATGATGCTCTGTAAAACAGAAAGACAGTGAAAAATAGGAAGTCCTTTGACAAAATAGACTAACACAGTGGGATGCAATGTTCTCAAGCATATGAACAATTAAGGGGATTGTGTAGAACTGGACAGTGTTTCTCTCTGTTGTTCATAGCCACTATAAGTCAGAACCAACTAGAAGGCACATGACAACAACAATAAATGTAATATCCCTTTACAGGAAAACACAGCCTCATTTACGTACTGTGGAACAGTTCAGAGTTTCTAACCATGGGCCCTGTGGTTAGCAGTCCCAAACATTCCCAACAGTGCCACGCTATAATCACTACAAGGTAAAAATAACAACCCATATTTTTAGGGCAAACAATTCAATGCCAAGATTCAGTACTTTAAAGGGATATCATTTTTATTAAATACTTTTATTGGAGGCTCTTACATCTCTTATCACAATCCATATATTCAAGCACATTTGTACATATGCTGCCATCATCATGTTCAAAGCTTTCTCTTCCCGCTTGAGCCCCTGATATCGATATCATTTGTTTAGATATCCAATTGTAGTATTTCCTCTGTACTCAATGTTTAGCTTTTCCCATTGTGGCCCAGCTGAATAATAAATAGCTTTGTGTTGATTATTCACTCTGTGTGGGTCCTTTTGCCATTTATTATTCAGCTGGGCCTCAATGGGAAAAACTAAAAATTGAGTACAGAGGAAATAAGTGTCAATATGAGCACATGTACGCTTAGCTAATTGACTACAAATCACACAAGAATTATTTCCAAATAACATTCTCTTTTTAAAATTATTTTATTAGGGGCTCATACAACTCTTATCACAATCCATACATACATCAATTGTGTGCCAAATGACATTCTTTTACACATTCTGTACACAAATGTTCACAGCAGCTTTATTTGTAATAGCAAAAAAACTGGAACTAACCCAAATGACCACCAACAGGGGAATGGATAAACGAACTATAATAAGACAATGGACTCTACTCATCAATAAAAACAAATGAACCATTTGTACATATTTTGACATAGATCAATTTCAAGGAAATGGAGAGGGACAAAAATCAGACAGAAAGTTCATACTATACAATTCCATTTATATAAAATTATAGAAAAAGCAAACTGATTTTCAGTGATAGAAGGTGGATCAGCGGTTTTCTAGGGTGTGGGGGTTGGTAGAGAGGAAATGGGAAACTACAAAAGAGTTTGAGAAAAATTGGAAGGATGGTGGCTATGTTTATTATCTTGATTGTGCTGATGATTTCAAGCAGTATAAATGTCAAAACTTACTAAATTGTGCACTTTAAGTATGCTCAGTTTGCTTTGCTAATTACGCCTATAGACAGATACTTAAACATAAAATACCTCCCTATATGTGACTCTAAGGAGTCCTGGTGGCACAGTGATTGACAATAACACTCATTTAGAAAAATAAATATGGACCTAGAATTCTTTTTTTGGGGGGTGGGGGTGGGGCTAAAATTCTTATACTAGTTTAGGGTCCTGAGAAATATCTAACATTGATAACGGGGGGTGGGGGTGGGCGGGGAAATATAAGTAATGTGTCATTTTCTTTTACACTTAAAGGATATATTAGTTAAGCTGAGATGGGCTTAATCTATAATAATTAACCTCAAGATTCTGGTCTTTCCTTCAAGACTGATTCACAAAAGGTCCACTTAGTCACACGAAATTTACTATTACTCCCAAGTTTGAATTTGGATTTTCATAATCATTATTCAAGTTTGAAATAATAATAAGCTATCTTTTCAAACTGAATGTTGACTTAATATTATCTTTTAGTGTTGTATTTATAACTAGATTTAACACTTGAACTATATACTCTTTCTTCATATTGTTTCAGAAAATAAAGAAATGGTGCCAGATAATGAATCATCTATTTTTAAAGTTAGTAGCATTCCTGTATCAGAATTAACCAGAGGGATTCGAACTAAAGTATTCTTCAGGTTAACTGAGAATTTCAATAACTTCCTCTTGCATGCTCACTAATTTATTTTCATTTGTGGTAGTTAGATCTCTTGTCAACTTGAGACTTTACAGAATTAAGGGGTAGAGTTTAGCCTGTCAATCAAGTCACAGCTCGATGACCTCATTTGGAAGTGCTAAGGAGATAAATAGCTTGCTGGAGGCGGAACAGACACACACTCCCTGTGTGACATTACTGATGACAAGCCAGATGGACCTATGCTGATTGAACCAGAGCCCTGGAGCTGGAGTTGCCACATGGAGACCCATGCTAGTGCTGAGATGCTTCCACTGCCACTAGATCCACAAGACTTTCCACCAGCTGACTTGTGATCTTTCTTCCTTCATTCAGTGTCACTGCATGTGCTGCGTGAATCTGAGGAAGAATGTATAGACTGGCAACAGACACATGGGCTAATATCAGATTTATGGACTTCTGGACTGGGCTGGGGTGCTTTCTTAATGTACAATTTTGATATAAAGTTCTCTCTTAGACACATATGTGCGTCTATGAATTTGTTTCTCTAGTCATACTTGACTAACACATCATTATATTATTTTAAATATGGAAAACTGTAAAGAATCACATAGCATACTCTATATTGAAAAGAAAAATAAAATTAGATGTCTAAAGAAATAGGATACTTATTACTCTGGGAAACAATATAGAGAAAATTATATTTTAAGTTGCTCCATTTATCTGATATGAACAAATGCTAAATGTTACATAGCAAAGATATCAAGGAAAATTGCAGCAACTAGTAAAATTAAATTGTGCAAAATGCACTCTGCATATATATATTATATATAACCACCTTTTCTTATTGCAAGTATATAGGTAAAAGACAAGGCTGTATAACTCCACAAGTGACCTGGTTTAAAGATTAGGTTAGAAAATATAAAACTTATTTTGGAAGTGATTCCTCTAAAGTTAGACTTTATATTACATGTATTTATGAAGCACCAAACCAAAAATCAAACTCGCTGCTATTGAGTTGATCTCAACTAATTAGCAACCCAATAGGACAAAGTAAAACTACCTCTGAGGTTTTCTGAGACTCTAACTCTTTACAGGAGTAGAAAGCCGTTCTCCTGCTTGTGAAGCACAATTATTATTATTAATTTTAATGTGTCCATAAAAATTATATATTGAAGTCCAAATTCTGTACCTATGAATATAACCTAGCTTGGAAATAGGGTCTTTGAGATTATAATACCCCAACGAATCCACAAGAAAAGCAGCAGAGCTAATAAGTGAATTCAGTCAAGTGGCAGGTTGCAAACAAAACACAAAAATCATTCCAAATTTTATACATGATCAATGAATAATCTAAAGAAAACTATTCCAGTGACAATAGCTTCTAATAGAACAAAACACCTTGGAATAAATTTAACCAGATATGTGTGAGACTTGTACATTGAAAACTATAAAACATTACAAAGAAATCAATAACTAAATAAGTGAATAGACATTCTATGCTTATGGCTCGGAAGACAATGAATTTTTTCAGGATGTTAATACTACTTAAAACAACCTCAAATGATATAGTGTCTGGGACCTTAAAGACTTGAAGATAAACAAGCAGCCATCTAGCTGAGAAGCAAGAAAGGCACATGGAATAAGTAAACCAGCCTGTGTGATCATGAGGTGTCAATGGGAATCAGGGATCAGGCATCAAAGACCCAGAACAAAAAATCTTATCAATGTGAATAAGTGGGGAGGCACAGAGTGGAGACCCAAATTGCCTCTGTAGACAATTGGACATCCCCTTACAGAAGGGTCACAAGGAAGTGATGAGCCAGTCAGGGTGTAGTATAGCACTGATGAAACATACAACTTTCCTCTAGTTCTTTAATGTTTGCTCCCACCCACTATCATGACCTCAATTTTACTTTACAAATCTGACTAGACCAGAGCATATACACTGCTACAGATAAGAGCTCAGAATACAGGGACTCCAAGACAGATAAACCCCTCAAGACCAATAATGAGAATAGAAATACCAGGAGGGGCAGGGGAAGGTGGTGGGAGAAATGTGGAACCTATCACAATGATCTACATACAGTATAACCCTTCCTAGGGTGATAGACAACACAAAAGTGGGTTAAAGGAGATAGCGGTCGGTATAAGACATGGGGGAAATTTTTTTTATAAATGATCAAGGATTCATGAGGGAGGGAAGATGGGGAAGGGGGGAAATGAGGAGCTGATATCAAGGGCTCAAGTAGAAAGAAAATGTTTTGAAAATGATGATGGCAACATATGTACAAATGAATGTATGTATGGATTGTGGTAAGAGCTGCGAGATCCCCCAATAAAATGATTTAAAAACAAACAACAACAAAAAGCAGTGGGTGTCCCATCCCAGCCCACAGAGCAAATAAAGTTGAGTGCCTTTGGGCAGTAGGCTGGTTTCTAGAGTGGGGTCCCTGTAGGCACTTAATTTGGGAGAGCGAGGTTTACTGATCCAAGGGGCTAGAGCAGTGTGCCTTTGGACTGAGGTTTACAGTGGACTGGTATGCACTTTAGGGCATTTATTGCCAGCCCTAAAAGAGCTTTATAACACCCTAGGCTGAGCCTGTGGCTGATGGGCTAAAACTAGAAAGGGGTCTACCTGCAGGCATGGCTGAGAAGAGGTTATCTTGTCTGAGTTATTGTATCCTGAAAAATTTGTAAACTGTTAACATTCCCAATAAATCCTATAATCATGAAAAAAAAACTCTATAGATTCCAAACAAAAATCCTCACAACTTGACCAATAAACAATATGATAAATGGGGAAAAATTGAAGTTGTCAAGGATTTAATTTTATTTGCATCCATAACCAACACCCCCAGGAAACAGCAGCGTGGAAATAAAATCAAACAACATATTGCTTTCAGTAAATGTGCTGCAAAAGATCTCTTTCAAGTGTTCAGAAGCAAAGATCTCACTTTCAAGACTAGGGTATGCTTGTCCCAAACCAGGTATTTTCCATTTCTCCCTATGCATAGAAAATCTGGATAATGAATAAAAAAGACTGGAAGAAGAATTGGTGTGTTTGAATTATGATTCCGGGGAAGAAAATGGAATATACCATGGACTGCCAGTATTAAGGATGCACAAATCTGTGTTGGAAGAAGTACAACCAGAATCCTCCTTATAAAGAAGAATGAAGACATTTCAAATCACTCACTTTGTACTAGAAGGACAAATTCCTGGAGAAAGACATCACATTTGGTAAAGAGAAAGACATTTCACCTGGTCAGTGAAAAGGAGGAAGACCGTCAATGGGCTGGACTGACATAGTGTTTGCAACAATGGGTTCAAACCAAGCAACGATTATGAGGATGGTGCAGGACCAGGAAAGTTTTCATCCTATTGTACATAGGGTTACTATGTATTAACACTGATTCAACAGCACCTAACAACAACAGAAATTCAATACAGTATCTATCCACATTCCAATAATTTTCTTCACAGAAATGGAAAAGTCAATCCTCAAATTTATATGGAACTGCCAAGGTCTCTGAATAACCAAAGAATTCTTGAAAAAGAATAGAATAGGATGACTTACACCTCCCAATCTCAAAACATATTATAAAACTATAGTAATGAAAACAATCTGGTACTGATATAATGAAAGATTTATAGACCAGTGGAATAATCCAGAGAAAATATGCACATTTATGATCAATTGATCTTTGACAAGGATGCTGAATCTATTTAGTGGGGAAGGAATGGTCTCTTTACTAAATGGTGATGGGCATGTGGCCATCTAGCAGGGAAGCAACAAAGCCCACATGGAAGAATCATGTGTGATCAGTCTGTGCGATCATGAGTTGTCTACCGGATCAATTATCTAGCGTCAGAAGACCCCAAACAATCAATTATATCAATGAGAATGGTGGGGTCATAGGGGGGCCAAAATGAGGCCAAAGTCCATCTGTAGACAATTGGACATCCTCTCACAGAAGGGTCACAAGGAAGGAACAAGTCAGCCAGGGTGGAGCATAGCACCGATGAAACACACATTTCTCTAGTTCTTTAATGCCCCCCCCCCACTTTGATGACCCCAGTTCTACCTTAGAAACCTGGCTAGACAGGAGCATGTACACTGGTAGAGATAAGAGCTCTCGACACATGGAATCCAGGACAGATAAACTCCTCAGGATTAGTAATGGGAGTAGTGATACCAAGAGGGTAGGGGAAGGTGGGGGGAGAATGGAGAGAAACAGGGTACCAATCTCAATGATTGACATATTAACACCTCCATCCCAAGGGGGGAAAACAACAGAAACATGGGGGGATGGGAGATAGTGAACAGCGCAAGATATGAAAATAATGATAATTTATAATTTATCAAGGTATCATGAGGGTGGGAGATGAGGGGAGGGAGGGATAAAAGAGGATCTGACACCAAAGGCTCAAATAGCATTTTTTTAAAAATGATGATGGCAACGTATGTACAAATGTGTTGTATACAGTTGATGTATGAATTGTTATAAGAGCTGTAAGAGCCCCCAATAAAAGGATTCATAAAAAATTAAGTAAATAAATGGTGCTGGGGAAAACTGGATTTTTACATGTAAAAACATTGATATTAGACCCATATTCAAACCATGGTAACTAATTAAAAATGAATTAAAGACCTAAACATAAAGGCCTAAAACCATACAACACTTAGAAGAAAACATAGTGGTAGTGATTCAGGATTTAGTCTTTAACAATGGATTCTTAGCTATTGCACAAGACACAATAAATAAATACGATTTTATCAAATTAAAAACTTTTGTGCATCAAATATCATTATTAGCAATGTTAATAAACAACAGACAGAAAAATGGGGGAAATTATTTAATAATGTTTTAATATCCAAAATATATAAAGAACTACAACTCAAAAAGAAAGACAAACAACCAATAAAAAACCAAGTAAATTGTATAATACTGCTTGATGTGACTGAACTATGGAATGGCATGATAAGCGCTCCCAATAAAGTAGTATTGGAAAAAATATTTTAATATTTAGATATGACTAAATAAATGAAATAAACTAAAGAGGATAAAACTAGTAAAGTATTTGAATAGACATTTCACTAAAGAAAATACACAAATGGTCAAGAAGTTCATAAAGAGATTCTCAGCCTTATCAGTCATTATTGTTGATGGTAGTGGTACTATTTGTCAATTTTAACCCAAAGCAACTCCAGGTTTTGATCATGTGCCTGACCAAAAACGTTTCAATGCCACGAGTTTCTCTTTGCCTCACAAGTATCTGGGGTGATTGTCACAGGGGTTGATCCCCCAAATGCATGACTTCTTGTTTTACTCTCCCTCCACCTTTCCAAAGGCAAAAGGATAATTTTAAGGATTGAAGTGTGTCCCATAAAAATAGGTATCCTTAATCCTAGCTTCTAAATTTGTGGGTGTAGGAGCCCTGCTGGTGCAGTGGTTAAAACATTCATCTGCTAAAGGAAAAGTCAGCAGTTAGAACTCACCGCCCGTTCATGTGAGAAAGACAAAGCCGTCTGCTTCTCTAAAGATTGACAGCCTTGAAAATTCTATGGGGCAGTCCTACCCAGTCTTATAAGGTCACCCTGAGTCTGAATCCACTTGATAGTAATGGGATAAGCTTGTGAAAATAATCTCATTGTAAATAGGGCTTTCGTGTTTATATTAATGAAGCCATATAACTCTAGGGGGTGTTTCAAACTGATCACATTTTCTTCAAAATTTTATTTATTTTCCTTGTTGTGGAGAATTGAAATAAAATGAACTATGAATTATAGCCCTTCCAGCCATAGTCCTCCATTTGGAGTGAGTTGTTAGTTATGCTAATGGGGTAGTATTAAAGTGGGCTATATATTGTGTTCACAACTTACTAGAGGGTGTAACTCAAGTCATCATTCTTAGTTTCCTTAGAGGTATGGTCTTTATTCAATGTATAGAATGCCATTGAGATCTGGGAATTAGGCGTCATCCTTGATATCTGTGCTATAACTAGAATTAATTTCCTGTTTTAAAATGTTACCTTAATAGGAAAACTGCTTTCATTCTGTTTAATTAAGAAAAACAAGGGGCTGGGGTTGAAGAACTTATTGAGACCATATTGTGACTTTTTCACATCAGATGTCCGAAAACACATCTCCATCAATGCCCCAGAAGTAGGCAAAATGTCATCTTTGTGACCCCTCTTTGCAACTAAGAATATGTAGAAGACGAGTTCTTGTCCTGAATTATTCCGATGAACCCTAATCACATGCAAATTACTGCTTTAGAAGACTGTAATAAAAGACTTAGGGAGTCTGGGTGCACTCCTTTGCTTGTCAACCAAGGAAGAGCTTTCTTTTGGCTTTAATCCATTTTGCATCCTTGTAGTTGTGCCAGGTGAAACCTGGGAGAACACAGTAACACTTTGGTGAAATTTACTTTCTTCCTCGGGATCCTGAATTTGGCATGTGTCCATCTGACCTCTGGTTATTGGGACTTGAGCAGAGTACTAACATCTGTCTTAATTCAGCAGCTTCACAGCCTTACAAGTCTGCAACCTGTCATCTGACCTGCCAATTTGGGTTTATCAACCTCTGCAACCACAAGAGTGAGGAGAATTCTCCAAAATGGTGTCTAAGCTACAGATTTGGAACTTGCCAGTATTCGCAAGCTTGTGAGCCATTTCTTTGATGCTTTATGAGTTCTGTGACACATTGCAGCAAATTTAAGAGCACTAAAATATGAAGGGGAATACTGAATAAATAAGATATGACATTTTGAAATTCCTTGAAACAAACAAGAACAAAAGTAGAACATACAAAAACTTTTGGGACACAGCAAAACCAGTACTCAGAGGGCCTTTTTACTCACACATCAAAGAAGAAAGACTCAAAATCAACACCTTAATCCAACATCTCCAACAATTAGAGTAAAAACAGCAAAATAAACTTAGCAGAAGGAAAGAAACGATAAAGATTAACATATGTAAAAAATTTCAACAGACTCATACAAAGGAAGAATTTGAGCAGGTCATTCAAAAAGCTACTAACAACAACAAAAGAACCCAGAACCAGATGGCTTCATCTGAGAATTCTACCAAGTATTCAGAGAAGACCTGAAATCAAGTCTACTCAGACAATTCTAGAATATAGACATCACCAAAAAAGAAAATTGTAGACTAATACCCTTGATGAAAATAGAGGTAAAAATTTTCAACAAATCGTAGTCAATAGAGTTCAGTAACAACAAAACCACACAACTGAGTGGGATTCATCCCAGTTATGTATGCAAATATGGCTCAACATTAGAAAAACAATAAATGTAGTCCACCAAATAAATAAAGCTAAAGAAAACCAACAGGATCATATCAGTTGATGAGAGGAAAGCATTTGGGGAAAAAAACCCAATACCCATTCATGATCAAATAATTCAATAAAACAGGAATAAAAGAGAAATCCCTCAACGTAATAAAAGGAATATATGCAAAATCAATGTCCCATATATTGCTCAATGGAGGGAAACTGAAAGTATTCCCTTTGTGAACCAGATTCAGAGAAGGATGCTGAGTTAGTTAATTGTGCCAGCCTGGCCGATAATCACATGTGGGACTAATTGAAAGGCAGAGGGATAAATGGGTGGTGAGCCTCGCCTTTCTAGTTCTCGGGTCTCTTGTTTTGTGATGGTTGCACCAGGGTGCAGCTGCCTTAGCAGTTCCCTGCTTCAGCTTGCAAGATTGACTTCCTACAAGACATCCCCAAGGAGAAGCCGTATGGACCTATCCCGATGCAGCCCTGGGTGCTGGAGCAGCCGTATGGAGACCCCTGCCAGTGCTGAGATGCTTATTAGTTCACTGACTCTGCTTTCCTCCTGCAGTCAGCATCATTGCCTCTGTTTTGTGAGGTGGAGGACTTTGTGGACTGGTGTTGGGTTAATAGGTTAATGTTGGACTTGTGGGCTTGGGCAGCATTGGGTTGGGATGTTTCCGTGATGCACCTTTTCTTTACATAAAACTCTGTCTTATACATGAGTCGCTGTGGATTTGTTTCTCCAAAGTACCCAGACTAACACAGATGCCCTTTATCACCATTCTTGTTCAATATTGTCCTGGAAATCTTATCCAGAGTTATTATATAACAAAAAATTCAAAGACATTCAAATTGCCATAGAAAAAGTAAAACAATTTCTATTTATAGATGACATGAGTCAATATGTAGAAAATCCCTAAGATTCAACAAGAAAAATGTTGGCATTCAATTCAAAAATTCAACAATGTTACTGGGCACAAGATCAATATACAAAAATCAATTGGATTCCTGTATACTAAAGAAGAGAGCTCTGAATATTATGTCAAGAGAACAATATAATTTATAATATCCACACAAAAGATGAAGGATCTAGGAATAAACCTAACCAGAGAAATAAACGCTGTGTACAAAAAAAGCCCCTACAAAACACAACTACAAGAAACAAAAGAGAATTGCATAAATGCAGGAAGCTATCATGCTTATGATAGGAAGAAATGATACTGTGAAAATGCCAATTCTATGCAAAGCAATGCATAAACAATGCATTTTTAATCCAGGTGCCAGCATCACTTTCTAAAGAGATGAGGGAATGATTTTCCCATTTTAGATGGAAAGGAAAGAAACCCAGGATAATCGAAGTCCTACTGAAGAAGAGCCTTGTTGGCTCAATGCAGCTTAGACTTCCTCCCTCGGTGCCATTGATTCTTGACTGTACACTACTTCATGAAATGGTGGACTGTTGACTAGTTCTTTTGGTACAGTGGCTCTATGTAGTCTTTCCTTCTTCTTTTGATGCTTCCTGCATCATTCAATATTTTTCCCAAAGAAGTTTTCGATATCACAACTTGAGGCTTGAATTTGTTCTCAAATTCTTTCAGTTTCATATCTGATCTTCTCTTGGTTCTCTAGTTCTAGGTTCTTACACATTTCTTTATAATATTTCTCTTAGCTTCTCAAGCTGTCCTTTGAAATGTTCTATTCAGCTCCTTGACTTCATCCTTTCTTCCATTTGCTTTCTCTACAAACGAGCAAGTTTCAGAGTCACTTCTGACATCTACTTTGATCTTTTATATCTTTCCTGTCTTTGTAATGACATTTTGCTTCCTTCAGGGCTGATGTTCTTGATGGCATTCCACAATCCATCAGGTTTTCTGTCATTAGTGTGCAGTGCATCAAGTCTGTTCTTGAGATGTACTCCAAATTCAGGTGAGATATTCTTTTTTTTTTTTGAGACATATAAGTATTATATTAGAGTCATCGAGAGCATGAGAGATATTACAATAATACAGTCAGACACGTTACATGGCAACATTGTTCACCTCAGCCCAGCTTCGTGGTCCACGTGGCGAGAAGGGGAAGGGAAGGAGGGAAAGGGAACAAGGGAGAGGGGAGTGAGAGGGGAGTGAGCAGCAAGGAGCTCAGAGTCCGAGAGGTCCGCCAGGTGAGATATTCTCAAGGTTATATTTTGGCTCTCATGGACTTGTTTTCATTTTCTTCGACTGAAACCTGAATTTACATATGAAAAATTGATAGTCCGTTCCAAGGTTTCACTCAAGCTTGTTTTCATTTTCTTCGACTGAAACCTGAATTTACATATGAAAAATTGATAGTCCGTTCCAAGGTTTCACTCAAGCGTGGTTTTATTTTAGATGCTTTGCCATCAACTCTTCAGTTCGATGTAGTCAATTAGCTTTCTCTATATTCCATGTGGTTAAGTCCACATGTACAGTGGATCTACAATCAATGCTCATGGAAACATTAGTCAAGAGATCAAATTATGCGCTGCATTGGGTAAATCTGCTGCACAAGTACTCTTTAAAGTGTTGAAAATCAAAGATATTACTTTGAAAATTGATGTGCACATGATACAAGCCATAGTATTTTCAATCACTTCATATGCATGTTTAAGTTGGACGATGAAGGAAGGCAGTAGAAGAATTGATGCATTTGAATTGTGGTGCTGACAAAGAATCTTGTGAATACCATGGACTGCCAAAAGAACAAACAAACCTGCCATGGATCCAGCATAGCCAAAATGCTTCTTAAAGGCAAGGGTGGTGATACTTTATCTTGTACTTTGTACATGTTATCAGGAGAAACCATTCCCTGGAGAAAGACATGATGGTTGGTAAAGTATAGGACAAACATAAAAGAGGAGTACTTCGACAAGATGGATTGGCACAGTGGCTACAAGAATGGACATAACATAACAATTGTGTGGATGTCACAGAACTGGGCAGTGTTTTGTTCTGTTGTACTTAGAGCTGCGAAGAGTTGGAACCGACTCGATGGCTAAATAGCAACAATAATAACGTTAGAAGAAAAAATAGAAGACTTATCACCTTTTGACCTCAAAACATAATATGCAGCCACAGTAGTCAAAACAGCCTCTTACTGGTACAATGGGAGAGAAATAAGCCTAAGCCACTTCATACTGTGAGTGATTTTAGAGCAGTGGTTTTCAACCTGTGGGTGGAGACTCCTTTTGGGGTCGAATGACCCTTTCACAAGGGTTTCCAGGTTCATAGCAGTTGCAAAATTACAGTGATAAAGTAGCAATGAAAATAATGTTATGGTTGGGGGGGCCACCATAACATGAAGAACTGTATTAAAGGGTCACGGCATTAGGAAGGTTGAGAACCACTGTTTTTTTTAATCACTTTATTGGGGGCTCGTACAACTTTTATCACAATCCATACATCTATCCATTGTGTCAAGCACATTTGTTGCCATCATCATTCTCAAAACATTTGCTTTCTGCTTGAGCCCTTGGTATCCGCTCCTCACTTTTCCCCTCCCTCCATGCTACCCCCTCCCTCATGAACACTTGATAATTTATAAATTATTATTATTTTGTCATATCTTACACTGTCCGGCGTCTCCTTTCACCCACTTTTCTGTTGTCCATTCCCCAGGGAGGAGGTTATATGTAGATCCTTGTAATCAGTTCTCCCTTTCCACCCCACCCTCCCTCCACCCTCCTGGTATTGCCACTGTCAGCACTGGTCCTGAAGGGTCCATCTGTCCTGGATTCCCTGTGTTTCCGGTTCCTATCTGTACCAGTGTACATCCTCTGGTCTAGTTAGATTTGTAAGGTAGAACTGGGATCATGATAGTTGGGGGCGGGGGGAGCATTTAGGAACTAGAGGAAAGTTGTATGATTCATTGTTGCTACACTGCACCCTGACTGGCAGAACCACTGTTGTAGAGAAACAAAATTATCAAGATGAGTTTTCTAAATTGACTTTCAAATTTGTATTATCTTATTGGCATTGATGACTTTGTTTACAGTAGTAAAGATGACACTGCTAATACATAGCTTTAAGTGGCAATGGAAATGAGCAAAATATAATCACCAAATATTTATGAGGATAAGCGTTCAAGATAAATGCACATTGGATGCTTTTCTACAACTTTGTCAGAAGGAGAAGCATAAACAAGGTGGTTGATGGGTCCTCTATTCCCTAGACAGTTTTGAAATAAAGAAATTTGTTCAGGGCTTCAGAGTATAGCTCAAGTGCTACATAAAGGACATGAACTTTGCCACTTGTGCCATGGAACACCTCCTTTTTTCTTGCAGTAACAGAGCTGATATTGGCAAAATCCAAGCCCAGAGTCTTATTGCAACAGTAGTTGATTAATAATGCCAGCTGAAACGCTAACTTCTAATGGTCCCTGAAGTTAAAGTGAGGGTATTCAGTGAGAAAAATAGGATCCTGAAACTTAGGATAGGGACAAATGAGCAGACAATCAGAAATATGGAAATATTGGGCACCTACATTTCTTTGAATCACCCTGCCAACAGCACCACACCTCCTAATCAAAGAACTTGCTCCATCTTTATCTGCTAAGCAATTATTAGTAAAATCATTATCTATTCTGCCACATTTCATGAGAGTAACCACACCTGAGACAGATATCTTCCAAAACATTCATGAATATTCCCAGGAATCACCACCACCACCCACTTTTGCTTCTAGACTTACAACTGGACTTAACACCAGTGAACCCCAAAAAGTTAAGTACAAAGAGAGATCCAGGAAAAGGAATATTGAACTCCAAAAGAAGTACTTAATTTTAAAAATAGTACAAACAGAAACCAGAGAATATGTGTGGGAAGGGATATTGAAGGTGTGGGACAATTATGTAGGGAACATAAAGTTCAATCAGCGAGTTTATTGATATAGGTCCATTAAGCGCAGATTCTTTATTCAATGTTTCAGGTCCAGAGGTTAGGTAAAGGATCTAATAATTTACTTGGTTGCTTCACTGAAGCATGAATTACACAATGACCTATTCTAAATCTATTTGAAGTTCTAGACATGCCTTGAAATACTGTAGAAAATGGAATTCAAAGGCTTAGAGAAATTGGATGCTAGAGTGGATTTATCAGGTAGACCCACAGAATCACACATGGAGTACTCAGAGAACCCACCTAGCAGTAAACAACAGTGGAGGGACTTATAGAACCTCTTCTGGTTTCCCTATTGCCATGGGGCAGGGGTCAGACAAGTCTCCTTGTGCCATCCTTCTTTTCCTATTCTGTCACCAACTTTTCTTCCCACGCCAATATATATCTATGCTAGGTTAGATAATTTGATGCACTGGCCACACATAACTCACAGACAATACACACAATTAAGGGGGGTTATTAGGGATGGTTAATAGCTTATCAAAAGTCAGGATCAACCTACAGTAAGGATACAGCCATTGGTCTCCTCTGCCAGCAGCCAAGATACTCATCCTCTCAGTCATATAGAAGCCAAGTTTCTGTCTGGTTCATAGCCTCTGTGTTAGGTTGGGTTGTCTACAGAGACAAGCCAGTGGCACTCATCTATGTACAAGAAAGAACTTTATATCAAGAATCAACAAGGGGCTCAAGACAGTCTAAGTCCATAGGTTTGATGCTAGCTGGGGCCTTCTTCAGACTCATGTAGCTGCAAGTCAATGGTGCTGAAGGGTGAAGCAGGAAGCAGGGAGAACACAGACTGATGTATGCAGAGTCACGTGGAGCCAAGATCAGTGGAAACATGTCAAGGCACCAACCGCTCTCAGGATCTTCCTAGAAAGCAAAGAATCCTATCAAGGATGAAAGTGAAAGGCAGGAGAGAGGAGAGTTCTCAATTTCTCCATGACAAAAAAGCCACACTCCCAAGGAGGTATCATCAAGCCAGGACCTGACTGACAGGTTCATACAAATTCAAGTTGATAGAACTACCACAGACTACCCTTTGTCAACCTGACACTTTCACACAGCTCTTTAACCATACATAATAAAAAAAAACAGTAATAAAATAATATTTGCACCTTATATGATACAACAAACATTCATAGAACTGAAAATGCATCAGCTCCATTTAAGCCTTATATTCCATAAGTGAATAAATAAGAATATTCTATACCTAACATTTCAGTTTTGTGAACACCAACACCTTAATCCTATAATCTTACCAATATTATCCCATACCTATGAAAGTTTGTAAACCAGCCACTTCACGCTTCATGCCTAATTTTGGATATCTAATTTCTAAACTGCCTATGCCTAGTGCTCTCTTTGATGTGAAGGATATTTATTCCAGTTGGAACCTTGGAAGTTGGCATAATAAACAATGTCAAATCTAGGGAAGGCCCTCCATTCAGCAAGCAATGTGCACCAGCTCACAAGATCAAAAATCTCTTCATCTAGTCGGATTCTGATCAACCCAGTCCTAGCTACTCCAATCTAGGCTGATGGGTGCCATATCTAGCTTGGTAATTCCCTACACAAACCCCCCTCCTTCAGACCACTAGCCCTTTTACATATTTTGAACAACCTTAACCCCTTTGGTATAGGTCATGCCACATGCTCTGATTCCCTGTAACTAATAAAACTTCAGACCGGTCGACTCATTCTCATTTTTCCTCTAGTTCCTGTGAACCAGTGTCACAGGAATGTCAGTGGCCAAACTCACTCATCTCTCCACTGCTGTGTTTTCCCCAATTCCATTCAGTGAATGGATCCAGGTGGTTGCCTAATGAGCATTTCAGGCTTTCCACAGGGTCCCTTTAACTTTCAGCCCTAAATGGTGGAGTTTTCAGATGGGCACAGATTTTTCTCTTTTTTTTTTAAAGTCATTTTATTGGGGGCTCATACAACTCATCACAATCCATAC
>NW_022111319.1:3066605-3077499 GCF_000313985.2 Echinops telfairi
CCCCCTCCATGCCAGCATGCTGCATTCACATCTCTCAGAACACCAAGTTGAAGTCTAGTTCCTCTTTCCCTGTGGAAATATAAACAATACCCTCCCTCCCATTGTGTGAGTTGGTGCCCTGTCCCCCCCGCTACACATTTCTATCTTCCCCCATTCCTTTTTAGTTGGCAACCATATGTACCCCTGCATTTTGTCTGGCCCCTGACATGCTACCTGGACCTCACCCCTGGAATGTTTGTATACAGTAGCTTTTTCCCTATGCCCCCTTTGCATTTTTTTAAGCTTACCACAGCAGACTCATGTACTTGTCCTTTTGCACTTGATGTACTTCACTTAGCATAATTTCCTTCAGTTCTTCCCATGCAGTGATACGCTTCATGCGTTCCTCACTGCTTTTTAGCGATGCGTAGTACTCCATTGTATGTATGTACCACAGTTTTTGATTCATTCATCTGTTGACGGAATTTGGGTTGTTTCCAACTCCTTGCAACTGTGAACTGTGCCACGATGAACATTGGAGCATTGATGTCTGGCCATAGTTTGTTCCTTGGCTCTTCTGGGTATATGCCCAGTAGGGGGGTTGCTGGGTCATATGGTAGCTCAATTTCCATCTGGGCACCAATTGTTCTAACCTAGGTGCAAACAGCTTGCTCAAAATTGAAAAACAGCCAATCACTTCCACTCTCTCCACTTGAGTCTCCTATCAGGTCTAATTACATGTCTTTTCAAGTGAATTGGTTACAGCAGAGTTTCTAGACAAAGCAAATTTTGAAGAGAGTGTAGGCTTTCACTTTTGAGGAATTAGCCACTGAAAATCTTATGAATAGCAGCAGAACATTGTCAGATATGGTACCAGAAGATGAGCCCCTCAAGTCAGAGGGCACTCAAAATATGACTGAGGAAGGGCTGCCTTCTCAGAGTAGAATCTTCCATAATGGCATGGATGAAGCAAAGCATTCAGGACTTTTATTTCCTGATAGGGCATGACCCATCAATGAAATTAAACAGCTGCAACTAACTATTAATAATAGGAACTTAACATGTATGAAGTATGAATCTAGAAAAATTAGAAGTTGTCAAAATGAAATGGAACACACAAAGATCTATTTTCTAGGCATTACTGAGCTGAAACAATCTGGTATTGGCCATTTTGAATCAGAAAATCATATGGTTTACTATGCTGCAGTGGCTAATTCAAGAGTTATGGTGTTGCATTTATCATCAATAAAAATATTTCAAGATAAATCCTGAAATAAAATGCTATCTGTGATAGGATTATATGTATCTGTCTTTGAATAAATGCAGATAATACAACTACTATTCAAGTTTATGCACCAACCACTAAAGCTAACAATGAAGAAAATTGAAGAAATCTACAATGTATTTAGTATGAAATTGATCAAACACACAATTAAAATGCATTGATATTGGCAGCAAGAATGCAAAAGTTGGAAATAAGAAGGAAGGAACAGTAGCTATAAAACGTGACCTTGGTGATAGAGAAGATAGTGAAGATCACGTAATAGAATTTTGAAGAACCAACAATATCCTCATTACAAATACTTTTTTTTAACAACATAAATGATGCCTATAAAGGTAGACTTCTTCAGATGGAATACATGGAAATAAATGTGACTACCTCTGTGGGAAGAAATGATGGAGAAACTCACTATCAGCAGCTGCAACCGGGAGAGAGGCTGACTGTGGAACAGACCATCAATTATTTCTTTGTAAGTTAGGGTTGTTTCTGAAAAAAATTGAAACACTTCCTGGAGAGCCAAAATAGAGCCTTGAGTATACTGTATACCACCAGAATTTGAAGAACATCTCAGGAACAGATTTGACACTTTGAACACTGAGGATAGGATACCTGATAAGCTGTGGGGTGACATCAAGAACATCATACATGAAGTAAGCAAAACGTCACTAAAATGAAAGAAAAATCAAAATGGATGTAAGAAGAGATTCTGAAGCTTGCTCTTAATCATAGAGTAGCGAATACAAATGGAAGAAATTACGAAGTGAAAAAGTGGAACAGACAATTTCAAAGGGCAGTTTGGGATGATAAAAGTAATGTGAAAAGACTGGGAGTTGGAAAACCAGAAAAGAAGAACATGCTCAGCAAATCTTAAACTGAAAGAACTGAAGAAAAAAGTCAAGCCTTGAGTTGCAGTATTGAAAGATTCTATGGACAAAACATTGACTGATGCAGGAAACATCAAAAAAGATGGAAAGAATTCACAGTCACTGTACCAAAAAAAAGCCCAAAAAACTAGGCAATGGTCAAGCATTTAAAGAGATATCATATGGTCAAGAACTAACGGTACTGAAAGAAGAAATCCAAGTTTCACTGAAAGCATTAGCCAAAAACAAGTCTCCAGGAACTTACAGAATATAAATTGAAAAGTTTCAATCAGATAATGAGGCACTGGAAGCTCTCACTTGTCTATGCCAAGAAATTTGGAAGACAGCTACTTGGCCAACTCATTAGAATAGATCCATATTTGTACCCATTCAAAGAAGGGTAACCCAACAGAATGTGCAAATTATGGAACAAATCAATGATATTACACGCAAATAAATTTTTCCTGCAGATCATCCAACAATGATTGCAATAGTACATTGACAGGGAGCTGCCAGAAATTCAGACTGAATTCAGAAGAAGATGGAACAAGTAATGTCATTGGTAACATCAGTTGGATCTTGGCTGAAACAGAGAATACCAGGAAGATGTTTACTTGTATTTTATTGACTACACAAAGGCATTTGACTATGTGGATCCTAACAGCTCTGGATAACTTTGAGAAGAATGAGAATTCCAGAGTGGTTACTTGTGTTCATACAGAACCTGTGCATGAATCAAGAGGCAGTTGTGTGAAAAGAATAAGGGAATACTGTGAGGTGTTAAATCAGGACAGGATACTTACCTGGTAGAGGATATACCATGATCATGAAGGTGGTTTTCCCAGGGTGAGGATTATTCATTACACACACAGGATGTGCTGACCCCTGCAATTTCCCCAAATGTGGGAAACTCGACTGTATAATTTTGTTAGTGGGGGACTGTGTATGCACTCTGCCTTTTAAAAATGAAATAAAATCAGAAAAAGTTTGTGTAAGGATTGTATCTTCTCAAAATACTTATCCAATCTGTATGCTGAGTAAATATTTCAAGACTCAGTTATATGAAGAAGAATGAGGCATCGGGATTGGAGAAAGGATTATTAACAACCTGTGATATGCAGATGACACAACCTTGCTTACTGAAAGTGAGGAGGACTTGGAAGCCCTTGTTGAGGAAGGTCAAGGATTGTAACCTTCCATATGAATTACAACTAATGTGAAGAAAACAAGAATCCTCACAACTAGACCAATAGGTAACATCGTGATAATCAGAGAAAATATTAAAGTTGTCAAGGATTTCATCTTACTTGTATCTGTAATCAATACTTAGGGAAGCAGCATTTAAGAGATGAAAAGACACACTGCATTGGGTAAATATGCTACACATTTCCTATTTAAAGTGATGAAAAGCAAGGATGGTATGTTGAGGATTAAGCTATACCTGACCCATAGTTGACCCATGCCATGGTATTTTCAGTTGCCTTATATGCCCATGAAAGTTGGACATTGGATAAGAAAGACCAAAGAAGTATCTATGAATTTGAATTGTGGTGCTGGAAAAATAATATTGAAAATACCATGAACTGCCAAAATAACAGAGATGTCTGTCTTAAAAGAAGCACAACCAGAATGCTCCTTAGATGCAAGGATGGTGATACTTCATCTCATGTACTTTGGCCATGTTATCAAGAGAGACCAGTCCTGGAAAAAGGACATCGTACTTAGTAGAGTAGAAGAGCAGCAAAAAAGGTGAAGATCCTCAGTAAGATGGATGACACAGTGCCTGCAACATTGTGCTCATGGCTAACATCAATTGGAAGGATAGAGTGTGTTGTCCTGGCAGTTTCATTCTGCTGTACATCGGGTTGTTATGAATCTAAAATGACTCAACAGCACCTAAAAACAACAATTGTGCATAAAGATATGGGGCTACCGCGAATAACTGAGAATAACAATTCCATATGATTCAGCAATGCCTTTCCTGAGTATATACTCTAAGGAAGTAAGAAACATAACTCAAATAGATTAATGCACTCATTTTCATTGAAGCACTGGTCACAATAGCAAAAAGTTGGAAGTAGGCCAAAAGGCCATCAGTAGAAGAATGGTCAAAGAAACTTTGTTACATACATATAGTAGAATACTGTGTATTGCTTAAAACATTGATGAAACCATGAAGCGCCTCCTGATATGGATGGATCTGAAGAATATTTTGCTGAACAAAATTAGCCAATCACAAAATGTAAAATAATATATAAGACCACTAATATAAGAAAACACGGAGACAAAGACTGGCATCTGTTCTCAGGTCATGAAATAATTTAATCTAATCTCCCAAGTAATGTTGTAGTGTGTCTGTCTAATGCTTATGAACCATTTCACTCCTTTATTTTTACATCTTAAAAATCACTTCTTCAGAGGATGTCCCACCTCCACTTGTTCAGTTTTTCATTTAGAGGTCTTTTGGAGACGAAAAATAGTCCCTGACATATATTATTGTTCCATACTTCTCCCAATTTAATAGATATCCCTACAGTGGTGTTCAATGCAGTTGATTTAAAATTCATGACCAGAGGATGAGGGAGATATAGTTGTCTCTGAAAAGGTGATTTCACTTATTGTGATACATATACTGAGGAGAGGCAGCATACCCTGGGGTAAAATAATTCACATTATTTGTATAGACTTGTAGTCGGACCCATACTGTATTATGTGGCTAATCATGCATTTTGACCAAATTTCCTTTCTGTGATTCAGACTTCATGCTACAGGCTACTTGGATTTTAGATTCTGTATAGAATACTTCATAGGCCCCGATCAAAAGGAACTGATTTGGAAACCCCACTAAGTGAACTAGACTTTACCTTAAACACATCTGTTTCAGATTAGAGGAACTGAAATATTCCTTTGGACTTAAATCTGAAACACCTTAGACTAAAAAGAAGCAAACAGCTGCAATCTCATGGTTGTGGATTTTGAAGTTATTGGATTTAGGTTCAAATCTCTTGATTTTGAGCTTGTCCAATAATTGTCAACTTAAGACCAACATTTAATTGCTATTTTTCTAGTTTATTTGCTTTTGGAGATATATCTTACTTCTGCAGACATAATTTTGCCTTAGTGAATGAGCATTAATGAAATTTTTGCCTTGTGTCTCTCATTGTTTTCTTAAGCAATGTTTTATCACTTATGTTTTTTAATTGGTCTAAGTGAAATTCCTGTGTAATTAAGTCTAAAATGTTTTCTTATGTATGTATGTATTTCTTTGTTCCATAGCATTTTAAAATCTATGCCGTTGGCTAGATTAATAATATTATTATTAGAATTACCTAATATCCCATGAAGAATACATATATTATTTCTCAAGAAGCTGATAATGCTACTTCTATAGTGGACCAGGGATATATGTGAACCTTAGATATATGAGTGAATTTTGAGCTTGCACTTAATTATAAACCCAAATAAAGTCCAATTCATTGCTGTCAGGAAGTTATCACTGAAGATATGGTTGCTATAGCAGAGTGTGTTGAAGAAGTCAGATGCTTTCTGGCTATCAGACAAGCTGAAGTCTTAAAGACTTGTCTTAAAGCAAGCAACCAAATAAGTGAGGTGTCAGCGAAGTCCACAAGGAAGAAACACTAGCCTGTGGGATTTAAGGATTCTTAATAGTAAAATCCATGATCAGAGGAGAGATCTTAAATTCTGAGCACCTGGTTTGAATGGCTATGGATGATAGTGAAAACCCAAAATTCATATGCAGAATCCCCATGCGGATTAAGCCACTATAGAATTCTCTCTGACTATTGCCAGAGACATGAATAGTCTTTTCCTTAAGCAGAAATGGATTGGAAAGTGGATGGCCTCCACTCTCACAAGCCTAATGAAGCCAATTCCCCCTTAAAGGCTTACTGGGTGTGTCCTTGTTGCAGATCATTGTATGAGGGGTTACATAGTCATAAATCATGACTTTACTGCTGTGGTAGTTACACAATTTCATGTCAACTTGATAAATAAGAATAAAGAAGTAGAGTCTAGCCTGTCCATCAGGTCACAGCCTGATGATCCTTCCTTGTGGGCAAGGCCTTCTCTTGAGAATTCTGGTAACTCTCTTGATTCTCCCATCAGAAGAGGTGGGCCACTCTTTCTCTCTGCTTCATATACCTGTTGACAAGCCACATGGACCCACGCTGATGGCAACCAGAGCCCTTGAGCTGGAGGAGCCACGCCAATGCTGAGAGGGTTCCAGCACCACTGGATCCACAAGACTTCCCACCCACCGGCCTGTGATCTTCCTGCATTTGGCACCATTGTATGTGCTGTGTAAGTCTAAACTAGTATCAGGCATATGAGATAATATTGGACTTATGGACTTGATGTAGACTGGGCCCAGATGTTTTCTCAATATATAATTGCTCTTCCATATAAAGCTCTTCCCTAAACATATATGAGTATCCATTGATCTGTTTCTCTAGTCAACCAGGTCTAACACAACTGCTTTAGGTCAGTGTTTGGATCAATATTGGAAGATCCTCTGTTTAATGTAATTTACATGTCCCAAGTATGGCCCCTATCCTGCTTCAGAAAAACCCACCTGAAACAATGATGCTGCAAACTATGCATTTGTCACCATCTTTTAAACCTCCCATATCCTTTTTAAAACTCTGTATCTCAGCAAACCCTTGGACTCCATTATGAACAAGGACTAATGGTCCCCCTCATTTGGATAATATCTCTCTGAAGTTATCTTGTCTTTGCTCTCTTCAAGACTGAATAAATGTTCTCTTTTCTCTCTTTAAGACTGAATAAATGTTCTCTTTAACAAACAAGAAACCACCCTACTACAGAGCCATGATAATTAAAATAGTCTGGTACTGGTACAATGACAGATACATAGATCAATGAAACAAAATTGAGAACAAAGAAGGAAATTCATCCACCTATGGTCAGTTGATTTTTGAAGACTGAAGGGGTGGAGAATGGCTAAAATGTGTCAATGGGGGATGATATTGTCTCTTTAACAAATTGTGCTGGCAAAACTGAATATCCATTAACTGACCGATCCTATACAAAAATAAGCTCAAAATGGATCACAGACCTAAATGTAAAACCTAGAACTATAAAGACCATTATTGTAAAAAGCTGAGCTCACAGATCTGAGAGAATTATTCAATTCCCTGGATATAAAACACACCACCTGGCCACCAGACAGCCCACAAACTGACACATCCCTCGGTGGGTGGGTTTTATTGGGAATACAGGTAGAGAGTTTGTGTGTGAGAAAAGGTCCATAAACCCCAGGGCCCAGAGAGCTCTCCGAGGTAAAGTACTCAATAGACTGAACAATCTGCCAAGTGTCTAATGACACCACCTCCTGGTCAGCACCCCAATATAGCACCCCAGGCTGCGTATATAAGCAAATTTCCCTCTGATTAGGCTATTGCTTCATCCCTCCCTTTTAGACCTCTTAGGGAGGTGGTGGTTCTAAATCCCACTCTGTGGGGAGAAGGAGAGGGGTCGCCCACAAATCATCACAGGTCCGGTAGGTGCAATTGTACAGCGATAATAAGTAGAGATTATAGTAAAGTCATAGAGAGCATGCAAGGTAGAGGAGAGATTGGAATAAATGGAGTCAAGACACAATTCATGGTAGCATGCTCACCTCAGCCTCGCTTGGTGGTCCTCGTGGGGGGAGCCCGGCCACGAGAGCAGGAGATAGCCTCGGGGATCAAGGACCGGGGAGCCGCTTTCTTTATTGCTAACCAAGCGTTATATCTCTTTAGGGGGACATGATTACAGGAAACCACATGTCACAGGAAGAGGCAGTACAATAGGTATACACATCTTAGGAAGGGGATCTATGATAGGCATAAGCGTAACAGGAAGGGGATGAGCTAGGGGTGTGCCCATACGAATGGGAAGGTCTAGGGGTATACATATGACAAGAAGGGCGGACACTAGATTCATGATGGCAGCCTAACCTTGGTCATCCTTGGGCGGGTTTGAACTCTCTGGTGTCTCCTACAGGGAAACAGACAACTACTATCCTTATCAGAAGGGAGTAGGTCCTACTTGTTGTGGGATAAACAGTGGTGTCTGCTTGGTCTAGATGGCTGATAGCTCTTAGGGAGAATGACCCCTAATCTACTCCTGATGACCTCCAAGTGTATAGTCATTCTCAAGCAGCTAAGTCTGGCATATATTTGGGGGAGACAACTTGAGAGAAATCTTTCTGTGTCCCATACCACGCCCCCACCCCAACTTGGTCACATCCATCATCTGAAAAGAGCCAACCCCGTCCCCTCCAACCTGATCCACGTGAGATCTATTCTTTTAAGGTAATTAACCTAAAACATTAAAATAACTCAGTGCCATCAAGTCAATGCCAACTCATAGTGATCCCCTCTGGGTTTCCAAGACTCTTTATGGGAGTAGAAAGCCCAGTCTTTCTCTCACGGAGCTGCTGGTGGTTTGGAACTGCAGATCATGCAGATGACAGCCCAATGCATGACCACTACACCAGCAGGGCTTCATAGTCATAAGAATATGGGATGATCAGCCCTACCAGACACCCAAATCATTCCCCTAGCTTTAAATTCAATTGTACTCTGCCATCCTAAAAGACCACAAGTAGTAAAACAGACATACTACCAGACATTGCCCCCAATTGCTCAAAAGACCTCTACTCCACAGTCCTGACTTCTCCCCAGGACAAGATTTAGACTCCAGCTCTTCTTTTGTTGGTGTTGCTGTGTATTCTATCATTCCTATAACCCCCCCCCTCATTAAAATAAAGTCATGCACTATTCTTATAATTCATTCTTAATCAGGACTTCCCCATCTGTTGGTCTACATAAGAACAAAAATTTTTTTTTAATTTCAATTTACTTTCTTTTCCTTTTAGCACCACAACACATTATCAATTCACAAGTTCGCAATCGCATCAGAAACAAATGTCCTGGGCAAAGCTCAGAGCCCAAACATACATTAATAGTTCCTTCTGTTTCTTACTGTAGTATTAATTTTTTCTGTTTTAATTCTAATACTTTTGTCTCTAGCTCTTTCCTCTTTTAATTTTAATATCTAAACTTTTATTTCATAGCCCTCATTGCCTAACATGTTTCTATTGTCAATTCTTCTTAACCTCATAAAACCAAAAGCTGACACTACACTTCCACTTTTTTCTCTCAAATTTTACTAGCCTTTCTTCCATCATTGCAAAACAACGCAATTTTTTGTGTAATTTTCTTTCTTTTCACTGACTAATTAATATTGCCTGGTCCATTCCTTTTTGGTTTTCTTTTCCTTTCTTTCTGCCTCCACTAACCCTCCCTCTTTCATTTGTTCATCTCCTCCTAACACTGATTCTAACACTATCCCCCCCATAAACTTAATATCAAATGTCTAGCACCCCTCTGCTGCACCATGTAACAGAGTTAACTGCTCTCATGTAACCTCACCTCCATAACACCCCTAACAACTAAATCAAGGAAACAACAGAATGTATTGGCTCAGCAGGACAAAAAGAAGAATGTGTCACCAGGGTTGAAGGAAAACTTTTTTACAACCTATGTGATGCAGATGACACAACCTTGCTTGCTGAAAGTGTGTAGAAATGAAGCCCTTTGTTGATGAAGATTGAAGATTGTAGCCTTCAGTATGGGTTAAGATTCGATTTAAGGAAGACCAAAAATCTCACGAATAGACTACTAAGTAACATAATGCTAAATGGAGAAAAAAATTGAAGTTATCAAGGATTTTGTCTTACTTGGATCTACAACCTATGCTCATGGATGAAAGAGTCAAGATACAAAAAGACGTATTGCATTAGGTAAATCTGCTGCACAAGACCTCTTTTGCAGCAGACAGAGATCATTGTAAACTTGATTATGGTGGACGCAACTACAGTATAATATACTTGACCAGTTGACCTCCCTCTTTTCCTTTAAGAAAGCAATTTTCCTTTAACAAAGCAATTCAATTCCATTATAGTCAGGTCTCATTTATTTATTTATTTAATTCATTGTGATTTAACATATAACATATCATTCCATATTTCAATCACGTCAAGTAGAATTGTACAATTGCTACCACAATCAGTTTCAAAATATTTTTTCTACATGGAATCCTTGATATTGTGACCCTTTTACACTCCCTTTCCCCCACTTTACCCTCCTAACTCCTTATTCTACTTGCTGTCCCTATAGATCCATCAATTCTGGGTTTCTTATATATCAAAAAGCAGAAAAGCATATAACACAACTTCAAGAGGGTGAGCTCCATTGACATAACACCTTTGAGACACACTCTAACATGAACAAACAAAAAACAAACAAAACAACATAAACCAAAAACACAGAAAATTTTGGAAATCAGATCATGTCGAGCCTGCAGCATAGGGGGTTGTCTACTAGCAAACTTTTAACCGTTCAAGTCAGATTTACACCTTTGATTTTCTATATTCCTCTCTCCCAAGGATTATGCTGTTCACTCTGTCCTGTTCACTCTGTGCTGAGGGTGCTGTGTTAAGGTGCTGACCATAATTCTCTCCTATTTTTTCATGTGTACTTTTATTGCAATAAAGTGATCTCTGATAACTGCCTTTGCTGTGTCCCATAGGTTTTGGTATGTTGTATTGTCACTCATTGGTTTCTAGGAACTTCCTAATTGCCTCTCTAATTTGGGCTATTTCCCATTCTTATTTGAGAAGTGTGTTATTGAGTCTTCAGGTGTTTGTCTTTATGTTGTTGTTCTTTCTAGTGTTGATTTCCAG
>NW_022111319.1:3078135-3100935 GCF_000313985.2 Echinops telfairi
TTTTTTTTTTCATGTCTTACACCAACAGCTGTCTCATTTCACCCACTTTTCTGCTGTCCATGCCCCTGGGAGGGGGCCATATGTTGACCATTGTGTTCGGTTCCCCTTATTCCCACCCTTACCCTCCTAGTATCACTGCTCCCCTTATTAGTCCTGAGTGGTTTATCTGTTCTGGATTTCCTGTGTTGCAAGCTCTTATCTGTACCAGTATACATGTTCTGATCTAGCCAGATTTGTAAGATAGAATTGGGGTCATGGTAGTGGGGTGGGGAGAAGCATTAAAGAACTAGAGGAAGATTGTGTGTTTCATTGACTCTTATCTCTCATATCTTTCACCTTGTGTTCTATTTTGTCAGAAATTAGTATTGTCAACCCTCTTTGTTTTTGTTTTTGTATTGCCATTATCTTGGTAAATTTTTTGCTGTCCTTTTACTGTCAGTCTATTTTTGTCTGTGAGTTTGAGAGGTGTCTCTTGAAGGCAGCAGATTGATGAATTTCATTGTCAAATACAGTCTGCTACTATTTTAATAGGTGCGTTTAAACCATTAACATTCAGTGTAACTGAAACTGAATGTAGATTAATTGCTGTCACCTCGTACTATTTCACATACATATGAGGCAATTGAAATTACAGTGGCTTGGTTCAGGCATACCTTAGATTTCAAAGTAACGTCTTTCCAATGCTTTAAGGAGGTCTTGTGCTGCAGATTTATCTAACACAATGAGTCTTTTGATCTCTAGACTGCTGCTTCCATGAGCATTGTCTGGATCCAGCAAAACAAAATCTTTGACATGTTTTAATTTATGTAAAAGGGAAGACAATAGAATAATAGGGAGATCAGCAAAAAAAAGATGGAGGTTATGAATGCAAGAGTTAAAGGTAAATACTGTTATATATTCAGTCCTGTAACAGTGATGTACATGTCAAAGCATGGGTAGACATGTAGGCTGAACTCATGTGGAAGGGAGAATAAGAGTATACTACAAATGTGGTAGAGCATAGAGAGGAAACTTTAAAAAACTTGTTAGCTATAAGCAAAAAAACCTGGAGTGAATGAACCACTGCTTCTGGGGCTCAGGACCCTGGTCTTAGTAGATACAAAGGTCAATTGGCATAACATAGAGAATGGGCTCTAAAGAACAGGAAATATTAGAGTGATATTAATACACTCTTAAACTTAGTTTTAAAAGTGTGAAAGTTAGACATTGAATAAGGCAGCCTAAATGAGAATGGATGCATTTGAATTGTGGTGTTGTTGAAGAATATTGAGAGGACCATGGACTGCTAAAAAGAGAAATCTGTCTCAGAAGAAATACTGCAAGAGTGCTCCTTAGAAACAAGGATGGAGAAACATCTCATGTACTTTGGACATGCTGTCAGGAAAAACCAATCAGTCTCTGAAGGATATCATGCTTGATAAAGTAGAAGAGTAGAGGAAGAGAAGAAGGCTCTTAAGTGATGGATCGACACAATGGCAGCAATAATGGGCTCAAGCATAGGAACAATTGTCAATTTGGTGTGGGACAAGACAGTTTTTCACTATGTTGTGCATAGGATTGCTATGGGTCACAACCAACTCAATGGTACCTAACCTAAAAAACTTCAATTTATGAATCTCTGGTGGAACACTGGTTAAATGCTTGGTTACTAACTGAAAGGTAAGTGGTTTGAACCCACGAGCTGCTCTGAGGGAGAAAGGTGTATCAGTCTTCTTCCCTAAAGATTATTGCATTGGAAACCATATGGAGCAGTTCTACTTTGTCTTATAGGCTTGCTATGAGTTAGAATCTACTGAATAGCAATGGGAAAACTTAATTTTGACATCACTTTAAGGAAAGTATTCATTAGACTCTGTATTAGTCTGGGTACTTTAGAGAAACAAATCCACAGAAACTCATGTATAAGAGAGTTTTATATAAAAGGTAAGTGTGCATCAAGAAAACATCCCAACCCAGCCCAAGCCCACAAGTCCAACATTAACCCATTAACCCCTATGTCCAACACCAATCCACAAAGTCCTCCTCCATCTCACAAAACAGACGTAATGATGCTGAGTCAGTGAAAGTGTTAGCATCTCAGCTCTGGCAGGGGTCTCCACACAGCTCTTCCAGCACCCAGGGCTGCATCGGGATAGGTCCATGTGGTTTCTCCTCAGGGATGTCTTGCAGGAAGTGAGCCTTGCCAGCTAAAACAAGGAACTGGCTAAGGCAGCTGCACCCTGGTCTGACCATAAGAAAGAAAGAGACCTGAGAACTAGAAAGGTAAGGCTCACCGAGCCATTTATCCCTCCGCCCTTCAATTAATCTCACATGTGTTTATCAGCCAGGTTGGCACAATAAACTACCTCTGTCTCTCTGGTGGCTCAGTGGTCGAATAAGTTATTTATTATTCAATGTAGTAAAGGTAGTAAAAAATCCTTCACTCTTTCAATGACATTGTCATATCTATTCTTTTTCTCTTACCATTCTCTAGGCTATATGGAATATATATATATATATATATATATATTGTTTCCCTTAATTTTCTCCCATTTCCTTCAGAAAATAGATCTTATATGAATATTTATCTTTTTATATTTTTGAATGATATTCAATTTACAGATATACTTTGTTTTATCTATTCATCAATAGATACTTGAGTTATTTCCATCTTCTGACTATTATAAATAATGCTTCCATGATTATATATGCACAAGTCTTTAAGTAGATGTTTTCTATTTGCTTATTTATATATCTGAGAATGGAATGTTGGATCATATGATAATACTTTGCTTAACAATTTAAGGAACATTCAGACAATTTAACATAGAGACTGTACCATTGTATATTCCCACCAGCAGTGTATGAAGGCTCCAATATCTCCATATTCTTACTAACACGTTATTATTTGACTTTTTTCATTACCGCCATTCTAGTGGGTATGAAGTGGTATCTCTTTGTGGTTTTGATTTGATTTGTATTTTACTGGTGGAGACAAAAGATAAGAATCATCTTTACATCTTTAATGGACTATCTTTAATGGATCAGTTCCTTTGTCCATTATTTTTATTGGGTTACTGTCTTTTTATTATTGATATGTAAAAGTTCTTTTGTAATCAAAATATAAGTACCCTAATTGATACATGATTTACAAACATTGTTCTCCATTTTGCAAAGTGTCTTTTTTACATTTTTGGTAGTGTCCTTTGAAATACATAATTAAATTATGGGGGTGAAACCACATTTATTTTTTTCTTTTGCTGCTTGTTCTACTGGTGTCATATCTTAGAAACTGTTGTGATATCCAAGATCATGAATACTTATGCTTAAATTATCTTCTGAGACTTTATAATTTTAGATCTTACATTTAGGTCTATGATATGGCACATGGATATCCAGTTTTGCCAGCACAATTTGTTTCTGCTTCATTGAATTTTCTTGGCACCTTCGATGAAAAGTCAACTAACCATAAATGTGAGCTTAGTTTTGGATGTTCAATTATATTGTACGTATCTAAGCCATAATTCAGAGGCATCAATTCTTCTTCAGTTTTTCTTATTCATTGTCCATCTTTCACATTCACATTAAGTGATTACAAATAGGATGGCTTGGGTCAAATGCATCTTAGATCTTTGTGCTTTTTCCCACTTTTAAAAGTACTTTTGCAGATTTTCCCAATGTAATATGTAATTTGATTTATTGACTTCTGCTTCTATGAACATCGCTTGGGTGTCCAGGCAAAATGAAATCCATGGACAATTTTAATATTTTCTCCATTTATCAGGAAGTTTCTTTATTAGTCCAGTTGTGAAGATTTTTGTTTTCTTTATGTTGAAGTATAATCCAAAATTGTGCTATTTGCTTATTGTAGGTTATTAATAAATCTTCCTCATATTCTGATATGCATTGTTCTTCATATGCTCCAGCTTCTAGAATTATTTTCTCAATATACAAACTGAATCCCCAGAGCTTACGGCTAGTAAGTTGATTTTGACTTCTAGTGAATCTTATATACTATAGATTGAATTAGTGTGATGGAAAGATATAACCTGACACATTTTTCCTGATTTTGATATCATGCACTGTTCTCTTGTTTGAAAGCAAAGAGGCATTTTGTTTATGTACAGGTTCCTCACGAGCAATTCAGTGTTAAGAGATTCCTATATTTCTCAATGTTATCTATAATTTGTTATCCTCTACACATTCAAATACTTTTGTATAGTCAATGAAGCATGGGTAAGCATAGAAGTAAATACTGAATTTTAATTATAATATTATTGACCATTTTTATCTTTCTATTTCAAGGATTTCTTTATTTTCATATGTGTGTGTGTGTGTGTGTGTGTGTGTGTGTGTGTGTTTGTCTTCTAGGGAACCCCTCCCAATTTAGATCTTCCGTTAATGTGTTATTTTTAAAGACTCAGAACAAAAATAGACTATAATATAGTGTGTTGAATTTGTCTCTTCAGCTAATATGCAGAAGTCTTAGCCCCTGATCCCTGTAAATGTGACCTTATTTGAAAATATGGTATTTTCAATGTAATTAAGTTCACCTTCTCAAGATAAGATCATTATGGAGTTAGGGTGGTCATAATTTCAATAACTGTTGTTCTTGTATGAGAAAGGATAGAGAGAGTTTGCACATAGTGGAGGTGGCCATAAGAAGAAAAAGGCAACTTATTGTGATGATGTATTCATAACTTTTTTTAAAAAGCGACTTAGTTATAGAAGTGTATGATATAGGAACGTTCTATCAAGAAACCTACTAAAAAAATGAAAGAAAGAAAGAAAAAGAAATAAAACTTGACCAATGGTGTGTTAGGCCCGATTGACTAAATAAACAAATCCAGTGACACTCATATATATGCGAGAAAGGTTTTTATATAAAATAGTAATAACATATCTAGAAAACATCGCAGCCCAGTCTAATTCAAGTTCATAAGTCCAATACTAGTCCACAAGTCCCTCTTCAGAGTCACTCAGTCACATACAATGATGCAGAATGCAGGAATATCACGGCCTGGCAGGTGCAAAGTTGTATGGATCTAATGGCGGTGGCACTGGCAGTAATCAGGATTAACCAGCAAGAAGGTGAAGGCAGAGAGAAAGGTTACCAGGGCCCTCCTTATGCAAATGTCACACCCACAAGGAGGCACAATCAGACTGATTGACAGATTGAATACCACCCTTTCACTTTTATATATCTTTAGGTTGACATAGCTATGTAACTATTGCAGACCACCCCTTGTCAACTTGATACCTTTACACAATTCTTTTCCTACATAACTATTAAAACAAGGACAATAGTAAAATCATATTTGTACCTAACAGGAAAAAACTAAAATGCATATAACTCAAAATATGCCAGCCTCATTTAAACATAATATTCTATAAGTGAACAAAACAAAATATCCTATACCTAATAATTATAGTTATATGACACCTACACTATAATCCTATCAAGATATTCCCCTACCCAGGAAAGTTTGTAAGCTAGCCACTTCATTGTATACTGCCCAATATATCAACCCAGTGCTCTAAGGAGACATGCATGTTCTTTGATGTGAAGAATCTTCATTCCAGTTGGAACCTTGTGTGTCTGCATCCACCAGCAAAGTCAAATCAGGACAGGTCATGCATAAAGTCAGCAGCAATATACACCAATTCACAGGCTCAAAAATCATCTTCATCTGGTTGGATTCTGGTCAATTTAATGTGGGCCACCTCGCTTAGCAACACCAGGGTACCCATTGGCTGCCTCACCTTTCAACTA
The DNA here is from genome assembly GCF_000313985.2 of Echinops telfairi. Lineage (NCBI taxonomy): Eukaryota > Metazoa > Chordata > Mammalia > Afrosoricida > Tenrecidae > Echinops > Echinops telfairi. Next base: position 3,083,888 of record NW_022111319.1, read on the forward strand.
TGGGCCCCTTCACAATTTCTCAACAAACCTATCTATCTCCCTTGGGCTAGGTCATGCCAAAGGCCAGGTTCCACACAACTCTTTAAACTTCAGATCAGCCAAACTGTTCTTGTCTCTCCTCTAGCCCCTGTGAATTAGGTCGACTCCACCCATCTCTCTATTGTTGCATTTCTCCCACTTCTACTCGACCAGTGGATCCTAGTGGTCAATTAGTGAGCATTCTGGCTTTCTGTTGATTCCCTTTAACATTCAGTGCTAGAGAGGAGAGTTCCTTTACGGCTTCAAATTTTTCTAGCTTCAGGTGCAAACCACTAGTCCAAGATTTTAAAAGGTCAAATGGCTCCTTTTTTCTTTCTTCTGCCAAGAACACTCTCAGAAAATCTTTCGAAATGTAAATGTCCTAACAGTCAAGGCACTGGGTAGGGCTTAATTTTTTTTTCTAAACCTTCTTTGCAGTCATTTCCTACTAATCCCTTTAACAGATCCAATTTAATCGGCAGTGGGTTCACAACCCCTCTATTTATCCTTCCCAATAATCATTTATATCACATATCAATAATAATAGGTAGAAAAAATAAATATAATCCTAGTACAGCCAGATTCTAAACACAATTCTTAAACAAATTGAATCCCTTATCTAAACCAGTGGTTCTCAACCTTCCTAATGCTGCGACCCTTTAATACAGTTCCTCATGTTGTGGTGATCCAACCATAAAATTATTTTTGCTGCTACTTATAACTGTAATTTTGCTACTGTTATGAATTGGGTGACCCCTGTAAAAGGGTCGTTCAACCCCCAAAGGGGTCATGATCCACAGGTTGAGAACCACTGATCTAAACTATCCCATTCTGTCAACAATTTTGACTAAGCAGCATGACCTCAGAGAAGTTCAAGGGGATTTTTCATCCCCTAAGCTTATAATTTACATTTATTTTCATCATTTCCTACAGGAGTAACCAAAGATAACTTCAGAACCTTCACTTTTCATATCCTTTCCTGAAAACAACCCAGTAAACTACATGGCCATATCTGACTTCTGGCTAGCCAAAGAAGAAAACCTAACAATAAGGCAGAGGTAAGACAAGCCTCAAAATCATGGAGAGCTTCATGATTTGTTTCTCTTGTACCCCACTCCTCAGGTACCATGTGTTAGGCCGGGTTGATTAGAGATACAAATCCAGTGACATTCATATACATATAAGGAAGAACTTTCTATCAAGAAGTAATTATATATCAAGAAAACATCCCGGCCCCTTCCAATTCAAAATCCAAGAGTCCAATACTACTCCATAATTCTCTCTTCAGACCCATGCAGCCATAGGCACTGATGGAGAGTACAGGAATATCATGGGTTGGTGGGTGCAAACTTGTGTGGATCCAACAGTGGTGGCTCTGGCAGCAATCAGGGTCAGCCAGCAGGAAGGTGAAGGCAGAGAGGGTGGGTTCCTAGGGGCCACACCCACAAAGAGGCACCATCAGGCTGTGATCTGATTTACAGGTTGAATAGCACCCCTACACTTTTATGTATCTTCAAATTGACATGAAGTTTTGTAACTATCACAAATAGTTACTGTGGGTGGAGAAAGAGTAGTTGCTTAGGGGTGTTGAGTTTATGTATATGGTGGTGGAATAATTTGGAAGAAGATTTATCAATAATGGTTGTACAACAAGAAGAGTATAATCAATGGCACTGAATTACACATGTAGAGTTGATTTGGAGAATGTTTTGTTATGTATATTTTTGCCACAATAAAAAAATTATACTAAATACCCATTTATAAACTATCAAGGGCTCATGAGGGAGGGGGGAGCGGGGAGGGAGGGGAAAAATGAGGACCTAATGTCGGGGGTTTAAGTGGAGAGAAAATGTTTTGAGAAACGATGTACAAATGCGCTTTACACAATTGATGTGTGTATGTATTGGGATAACAGTTGTATGAGCCCCTAATAAAATGTTAAAAAAGAGAAAAAAAATTATACTAATAACAGTGAGTACAAGGAAGAAGAACGTGTTCTAGAATTAAGTGTGGTGATAATTGTACAACTCTTCTTGATATGATTCACTTATTGAATTGTATGACATCTGGACGAATTGTTAATAAAATGGTTTTTAAAAAAAAGACAGGGGCAGAAATTGGAGCTATTTGATACAAACTGAATAATGTCAGGAGTCCTCAGAAGGTAGAGGAGGCAAGGAATGCTTCTCCACCAAAACTCTCAGAAGAAGCATGGCATCGCTGACAACTTGATTTCAACCTTCTGGTACTCAGAGTATTAAGAGAAATATGATATATTTTGGTTGTTTTAAGCAACTAAGTTTGTAGCAATTTATAACAGTAGCCCTAGGAAAGTAACACAGAATAGTAGAGAATAAAATATGAAAACAATGCTATGTATTTCTTTAAAAGAGACCTGCATAAGGCTCACACACAATACAAAGATAAAGAAATCAATGAGATAGAAGTATAAAAGTGACAAATAAGATTATAATTCAAACTCTGTATTTACTTCTATGTTTGCTCATTATGGCTCTGCATAGGGCTGCTGACCGCAAGATAGGCTGTTGAAAATCCATAGTCACTCGGTGGGAGAAAGATGGGCCTTTCTCCCATAGAGTTAGTTTCAGAAACTCAGAGGGGCAGTTCTACTCTGTCTAATATCGTTGCTATTGATTTGATGGCAGTCAGTAAGTATATTATTTCTTCACAGAAATTTATATATCTATATCATATTTAGGGCTCTTGATGGCATAGTGGTTATGCATTGAGCTGCTAATCTTTAGATTAGCAGTTTGAAAATACCAGTCGTTCTGCAGAAGATGAAGCTTTCTAATCATGTAAATTGTGGGTTACAGCCTCAAAAACCCAAAGGGCCAATTGTACCATGCCACATATGTGTCAGAATTGATTTGAAGGCAGTGAGTTTGGTTTGAGTTTGTGGAAGCTACTGTAAACAATCAGTGTCACCTTCAAATTCAAGTTGTCAATGATTTCATTATACTGAGCTCAACAATCAATGCCTATGGAAGCAGCAGTCAAGAAATCAAATAACATATTGCACTGGGCAAGCCTGCAGCACTAGATCTCTTTAATGTCTTAAAAAGCAATGGCGTCACTTTGATGGCAAAGATATGACTAATCCAAGCCACAATCTTTTCAATTTTCTTATAAGCACTCACCAGGGCTCCTTATTCAAAAGCTACACAATGAAAAGGGAAAAGAGAATTGGTGCATTCAATTGTGGTGTTGGTGATGAATATCGAATATATCACGGATGCCAGAAGAACAAGCACATCGGCCTTAGGTGAAATACAATCAGACTGCTCCTTAGAAGCGAGGCTGGAAAGCCTTTGGCATGTTTACTTTGAACCTGTTATTGCATGTGACAGGAGGGCAGCTCTTAGTGAGATGGATCGACACGATGGCCATACCAATGGACTCAAACGTATCAATGAAGGTAGCAGGACTGAGCTATGCTCTTCTGTTATATGTAAAATTACTCCGTGTTGGTGGCAACTAACAACTCTACATAATGAACAGTAAATTAAAGGATGGTGAAATAGGGAAAATATTTCAAGATACTATAAATGGGTACCTATTCTCCTACTGAGTAAACATTCCAGGTTTTTCCTACTTAAATCTACTTTTGTTTGAATGGAATTTCCTTTCTTTTTAGTGGAGCCTTTGGCCAGGTGATTAAGGTTGGTGATTTTAATTACTACAGAACACTTCAAAGAATTGAGTTAAACAGCAAACACATTACATAAATGCACATATTTTATGTAGTAATTATAGTCAAGAAAGAGGGAAGTCATACTGGTTTACTGATTTATTACTTCTCCTCTCCAAATTTGCCATTACTGACTATTCTGAAAAATGGATGTGGACTGTTGAAATACCTTTCCTTTTGTCATCTTAGACTGAAGCTGTCAGTAGATGGCACTGGAAAGACAATGCAGGAAGAAAGTTTTTTTTCCTGCTTCTGTTGTGCTGGTAATTACTCAGCTTATTCCTAAAGCCTGTGTAACTTCTTCAGTGCCCAACTCCGGCAGCCTTTTCCAGTAATGAGCTCCTATGACACATGGTGTCATCAACACTGAGTAGGCAACCTTCCTTGGCACCCTCCCTCTGGTGATTTGGTAGTTGAATGCCTTTGGTGAAATAATTTCCTGTAATCATCTTTTCCAGATGGATTAATTTTTTTCCCCAGATGGAATTTACAGGGTGGATTTCAGAGGGTTCTAGGGTCACGTTGTGTCAGAATCAACTTGATGGCATTAAGCGTGGTTTGGGTTCAGCAAGTTCCAATTCAGCAAATTATGTCTCCAAAGCAGCACAGAATTTTGCTTGAAATCAAATGAGCCTTAATTGGTTGGGTCCTCTCTTATAAAGTTTGTATCTCAGTCTGGGAGAGGATGTGGGGGTAATAGGTACACCAGCTCACCTTTGTCATTGAACCCCTGCTAACTCACAGAAAACCCAGGAGCTACAGAGTAGTGCTATTATTCCCTGTGATTTTTTTGGCTATGTTTAAAGAGACCTGGTGGTGCTGTTGGGTAAGCATTGTGCTGCTAATAGCAAGGTATGTGGTTCTTTGCTTTATAAGACACAGATCTGTTCCCTTGAAGATTTTCAGCCTTAGAAACTCTGTTTCTAAGCTGAGTCACAATTGATTTGATGGCAGTTTTATTTATTTATTTTTTAATGTTTATGGAAGTAGATCACCAGACCTTTCTTCCATGGCCCTTTTGGTTGAGTTTGAACTATAAATCTTCAGGTTAGTAGCTGATTGCTTACACCACCAAGAGACTTTCATATTGATGTGGTGAGTGTTTTATATTTGGTGCTGTCAGGTAAGCAGTGTATTGCAAGATCAGTGGTTCAAACCTACAAGTTCCTTCGTGGGAGAAAGACCAGGCCATTAGCTCCTGTAAAGCTATACAGTCTCAGAAACCTCATATAGGGTGACTATGAGTTAGAATTAACTTAATGACAGAGGGTTTAGTTTGGTATTATATATTTTGTATTCCTTAAGACTTCACCTTACTCCTTACTAGCTAATCTTTTGCCACTCAAAGATTTCCTATTAAAAAATAATTCTTCCCCTCGAATTACTGTGTGATTTTTCTCTTCTGATTGCACCCAGATTCATACGGTAGTGATCACTGGGATAACAATGACACAAAAATTCAAATATGTCACAGATGTTTTTTCACATGGCTTTTACAGTATTACCTGTAAAGCAGGCATGGCAAATATTATTCACATTTTGTAAATGAGGAACAAGTCTCACAGAATTTAAATGACTTGTGCAAAGTCATAGTCATTTTATTATTTTCAAAATGGGGATAATAATAGAACTTACCTTCTAGGATTATGAAAAGATTAAATGAAGTAAATCATGTAAAGTACTAGCATATGGTAAAAGCTTGACTAATATTATTATATATATTAGACTTGAACTATAAAAGCTCATATAGTCTAGTGATTTGTAAACTACTTCTAATTAGTTTTCTAGGGTTCTGTATCTTTGCAATCTATTTTTCCCCAGAAATGTCATTTGCTTTATGAAGTACCATTTTATAACAACTAAAGAAAAACCAATCAATTTACAGTTACCAGATATAAGGTTTGTGTAGCATAAAGGAATAGAGTAATCAGAATAAAGCAGTAAATTTAGGTGAATCTTCAAATTTAAATGTTTTAATACAAATAATAAATGTAGCTTAAACATTTATAGTCTTACCAGCTTAAGCTTCTTTAATTACTTCATTTAGTCAAAGCTTGGGGAGTATGAACAGGCATTAAGAGAAAGTAGGGCAGGAAAGGGACCCAGTTTATTTTATCTGTGCCAATTATTCTATACAACTTTTGATCACTAAAGATCTCAATAACTGGTGTTGCACTGAGTTCGAGGATATATATGTTAAACAAATGTAGTCCTGAACCTTTACAAATCTACTTTGCATGGAGATAGGCAATGCATAAAAATATTTGGTAAATGTAAACTACTTTGGTGGTATTTAAAAACACAACACTTTTTCCTATTGGAATAGGATATGGTATGTTAACTTTTGGAAGGCAAAAATATAAAATGCTATGTGGTTAAAAATCTCATGTAATGTTTACTAGAACCAGTGAACATGTTTAGAACTAGTCTTTTTATTAATATCAGGGCCATGCCCTGAATTGGTATTTTCATTTGGTACACAAGTCATTTTAAAGAAAACAAAGGGCTAGGCGTCATTGCTAATAACAAGGCTAGAAGTTCAAACGCTGTTCCGATAAAGATTTCGCCTTGGAAACTTCATATATTAACTCTCTAAGTTGGCGTCCGGTTCCCACCCTCTCCTGCCGGAGGCCTGGTGATGCAGGTTAAACGTTGGACTGCTAATCCAAGATCGGTGGTTCAAACCCACCCACCAGCAAATTTGCCTCAGGAACCTCAAGGAGCAGTTCTAGCCTGTCCTGTAGGGTCGCCGAGTCGGAATGGACTGGCGGGCAGTAGCCGTCGCCTCTCTTAGGCACAAAATCCTTTAGCGGCTAGCTTCCCTTCTGCGGGGAGCGGGAAAAATGAAGAAAACCGGTTAAGCGACCCCATGAAAGCAGTAGCGTAGTCAGACTGGCTCACAAGTTCCTCTCAGGTGGCCAAGCCCCCAACCGGAAAGGGCCTCATTGCCCTCACCGGAAGAGCGACGGACGCGGAAACTCACTTAGGGAACGCCACCACCGAGTTCCAAATCGGTTGCCAGAGCGTCTGACGTCTGTTAGCACCTCCCTGTTTTTTTTCCATATCACCTAGGCAACAGTTGCCTTATGGGAGAGTGGAGGACGAGCGGCTGCGTTAGCGCCTCAGGCGGCGAACCGTGAGCCCCACAGGCTAGTTTTAGCATTTTACCCCTCCCCTCCCCCCTCCCTTCCAGCATTTTGGCTCCTCCCTCCTCCCCTCGCTGTGTATATGTGTATGTATATACGTGTGTGTGTGTGTGTGTGTGTTTGTGTGTCTCTCCCTCTCTCCCTCACCCTCTCCCTCTCTCTCTCCTTCCTCCTCCGCCTCCTCTGCTCTTAGGCTAGAATATCTATGGGTCGAAACGTGATGCGATGAATCCGCCAAAGACCGAAACTAGGAAAAGGAGTACGGCGGAAGCGGCAGGACTCATGGGCACGGGGGCATCACCACAATAGAGGGAGCCCACCCCCGCAAGCCCCTCCGCAGCGAAGCCCCCAAACCCTCTCGGGAAAAGGATGGCGGCAGCCCCTACTCAGATTGAAGCCGGTCAGTAGCTCTGTCTGTGAGCAAAGGGGAATGGGGGCTTAGTGTGAGGGCTGTCAATTTCTTTTAAAAAGCTATTTATCTTTGCCTCCTCTCAATCTCCCCCACCCCACCCCCACCCCAGAGCTGTATTACCTGATCGCCAGGTTCTTGCAGTCCGGACCCTGCAACAAATCCGCTCAGGTGAGGGGGAGAAGGGGGAGGGGGGAGGCTGGGAGTCGTGGGAATGGTCTCAATGGGGAACTCGAGGCTGCTGAGTGAGCAGTTCTGCTGAGGGTCAGGGAAAGGCCGGCCTGACTAGTCCTACCGTCGGACGCTCGGTTCGAAGTGGGAAGGGGGAAAACGTGTTGATGGCCCGAACAACTCCTCATATCCATGTTTCCCCTTTGCTTAGGTGCTAGTACAGGAGCTCGAGGAGCATCAGGTACGGAGCCCCTTCGGAAAGGGGTGGGGAGGGTTGGGGTGAGACTGGAGGAAGGGAGGGGGTCAAGCCAGGGCCGCAGGGCAGGGGCCCAGAGGGAGGCTTAGATCTGAGCACTGTTAGCTGTTGTGTCTTGGGATAAACTGGTTTTCTCTCTCAAAAGGGGTGGACAACGCTGTGATCTTCACTTGCCCACTCTTTATGCTTGTGGGAGGCTTTTTTCCCCCAGCATTTCCTTCTACTTACACCGCCACCCCCCCACCCCCACCCCCTTCCGCCTGCCCGGGCTCTAATCCAGCTCTAAGATTGTAGTTATTGGGCCAAGGGAAATAAAGATGCAATGTCCTCAAGGATCTGGACTCAGGCTGGGTCAGTTTGATGGCGAGGGGGGGGCTTCACCTTTATCATATGCTCCCCTCTCCCTTTCTTTTCCTCCTCCCAGCTGATTCCGCGGCGCTTAGACTGGGAGGGGAAAGAGCACCGCAGAAGCTTTGAGGATCTGGTGAGTGAAGTTTTCATTTCAAACTTAATCCAACTCTTTCTCCACTCCTTCCCCACCTTTTGCCCCCAATACGCTCTGACCTCTCTTACTAAACTGCTCTGAGCCTAGCCTAAAATCAACTGCCCCTTCCTGGGAGGCAGAGAAAGGATAGCTTACTCTTTTCTTGGCCCAGCTTGTTTTCCCTTGAAAACTTTGAAGAATGCTAGTTGGTTATCAGAAGCACCATATTGTGGCCTATGAATGTATTATAAACATCGGAGAAGGCCTATTGTAGGGGAAAAGGGAAAGAAATCAGGGGGTTATCTTGGGGCACGTACTAAGTACTGACGCTGGCCAATGACTGCCTTGGTAACAGCCTGTAGTTCCAGACTAGTGGAAGAAAACTGGCTTCTGGTTGGTCATGGCTATAAATGCTGGAAGTGGGGCCAGGCTTTTTGGGGGGTGGAGTAGGACGAGCAGTAGGGAAACTGAAGGACCTGGGGGTTAGGGTGAAAAATAAAATAAAAATAATATACTACAAATTCCAAAATTCGCCTGTTTGGGGTTATAGACTACCTAATAAAAGCAAAGCCTTTGTATATCTCATATCTTAGAATAGCTAATCAAATCATCCATCTGTAAGTCACATTTGTACAGACTCATTTCCCTAAATAAAAGGTATAAAAATAAAATTAGTGGGACAAGATTTTGGGTTTATAAGGAGAAAACTCTGCTCATATTTAAAAATGGAATTTACTTTAGTAAAGGACCAAATGCATCAGAGATGAACTGTTTTTCCTCCAGCAAATATAATTGTAGGAATGCACCTTCTGTTCAACATTGACACGCAAAAAAAACGTCGTCTTTTTTATTTTCTTGGATTCTCCTGTGTTTGGTGCTGACACAGTGAATGGAAAAGGAATTAAAGGAGAAAAGGGTGATGTTAATAAAATCTGAATTCAGCTATCTTCCAATAAGATCCAACAGGGGAAACTAGGACAAAGTTGAAGAAAGTTGGATAGGGTAAGAGTGGACTGTAGACATAAAAAAATCATTTAACAGTTACTTGTAGGGGATAATATCTAAATTAGTATATTGTTCTTTTGCTATATCTGTTTGTATTAAGTTATAATAGTGAGGCCATGGTTAGCTGCTACCAAATCCACTAATATTTTTCTTATATGTATAAGAAATCACAGGACACAGCATAATTATGGTGAGGATAAACTAGACAGTCTGTACTATTAATGGTACAAATTACTTATAAAATTTATTTTTGAAAGCCTCAGTTTTACCAGTTACATTTGTAGATCACACTTTTGTTGGATTACGTCTTGGGGGAAACAAAAAGCAAAAACAACAGTACCTACCCGTGTTTGAACACTTTGTCTGTAATATGACTTTGGAGATACACTTTTATGTTGACGTATACAGGAAAGTTTTTGTTTGCAGTCTTACAGACTGCATATATATCCTCACTGCATATATCCAGGCAATTTTAAGCAAGTAGAAGGAAACTTAAACTAAAAAAGCTTTTTAAAATAATGACAGTGATTTTAAAAAATGAATGACTATAAGATAATTAGTAATTAAGTTCACCTCACCGCAAAACATTTAGTTTACTGAATTTTCCCCTTCCTTACATTTTATAGACATGCTTTTATGTAGCTGTAATCAATGTTCATTTAATGTTCTATATTTCCTTATTAACAGTTTCACATATACATATCTGTATTTGAAGTCATTTTATTTTATTTTCTAATCATTTAGTATTCATTATTTTAATCATAATAAAAATGCAATATTTTTAAACTCAAATTACACTGGAGCATTTGGAGTACTTCCCATCCTTCACTAATATTTTTGTATAGTTAGGTACCCTTTTTTGCCTTCTTTTTCCTTATTTCTTTTCTAGATTTATTTCCTTAAAATGGAATTGTTAGGCCCAAGAATTTCATCAGTTTTATAGCTATTTTCTTATATTGTAAGGTCACTCCAGAAGATAGTAGTAATTTTAAAAATAATATCACCATCTATTACACAGTGAATTGTGAAAAATGTTTTTAACTTTTTTTCTTGGTCGATAAATTAGGTGAGAATAGACCTGCTTGATATAATTACCTTTTTCACCATTGATGAGACTAACTTTAAAAAAAATACTTTTATTGGCATATAATTCACATATCATACAATTTAATAATTCAGTCATATTAAAAAGAGCTGTGCAGTCATCACAGTCAATTACAGAACATTGTCTTCTTTTTAGTACTGATTGTTGATAGCTCCCCAATTCATCCCCGCAACTTTCCCTGCAATGCCCTAGGTAATTATTAATCCAGTTATGTCTCTATAGATTTACAGTGAGACTAACCCTTAACCTGTTTTTGAAAATTATTATTAATGCATTTTTATAGCCTTACATAGCTTCTATTTTAGTATTCTCTTTATTATTTCTGTTTTTATATTTCCTTATGCGAAAAAAAATTTTTTATGCACACAATCTTTTCTATTGCATGAACATTGAAGTTGAGATGCATAATATTCCTTTTTTGTTTATAAATTTTATATTGTGCCCTTAGGTTTTGATTTTGCCACGCTTGTATCCATTTTCTAGGGATATTTCTTTTTGATAACATCATCTTTAAGTCAAAAATGTCTGTTCTCTACCAACAGATGTCTTTATAAGGAAAGGTAGGCAGAGATAATTGAGGGCTGGAACACAAGGAAAAAGTGTAGTTTCTGAGGACTGAGTGTGTAGTGTTAGACTGCTTGTCTCACATATGATCTCTGATTTTGAATGTCTTCATTGTGGAACAGATGGATTATTTGCTTGGGTAGGATTTTTTTTTAAGTATTGTTAAAAGTGGATTTATGCAGAGTAATCTTTTATTTGGCTGTATGTTTTAGTTTGGAATATAGGAGAAAATATTCATAAATGTTTATCTTGACAAAGTATTAATAAATTGGGAAAGTCTGAATAATAAGCCAAAGTATTAATACACTGATTTATCTTGTTGGGTTTTTTTTTTGGGGGGGGTGTATTCAATTATATAGCCGTATGTCAAACTTGAGATATTGTGAGGTATAAAGAATATAAATGTATGAGGTAAATAAGAATGGAGTTTAATATGCACATTTAGTGAAAAGTCCTACTTTTCTGTCTATGCATACATTTACTTTTATTGAATTATTTGTGTATACTGCTTGATTTATTTAGAAGAATCTTAAGATAATGAATGCTAAGTTGGATTTCTTCCCTATATCATTACTAGTGTTGTTATTACATATTCTGAAAGTTCCCCCACTTGTCTTTCTTAAATTATCATCTGATTTGTTATTTTACTTATAGTTTGAAACCTAAGGGAAGGTTCTCTTGTTAAAACTACTGGCAGACAAGTATTGACATATCCAGATCTGAAGTGCCTTTAAAAACTATAGGCCTGTACATGAAATATTTGGCAGTTTATGTTGAAACTATAAGGTTTTTGAACATAGTTTTAAAAATAAAGTATCCTAAATTTGTTTTCAAAATTTCTCAAGTACTTATCTTGGGAGAATTTTGACGTTATGATGATTGTTTTTGATGTGTGATCTCACATTTTTATTTTCTGCTTCCTAGTTAATTGTTATAGACAACATAATTCAATTAGATTTGCTTTTTGTGAATAATTCTGAGGTGGGTAATTTTTATAAATACAGATGTCCTTTCATTTGTAGTGACCTTATATGTTGGCTGTTTTACTGCTTCCTCAAAGTTTTATTGGGACAACAAACACAAAGTAATTGGGGCATGCGCTTAAATGAACAGCTTTTATAAAATAAATCATTTTATTGGGAGTTCTTACAGCTCTTATAACAATCAGTACACCAATTGTATCAAGAAATATTTGTACATATGTTGCCATCATCATTTTCAAAACATTTTCTTTCTAGTTGAGCCCTTGGTATCAGCTCCTCTTTTAAATGAACAGTTTTTGTTAATAAATGAATTTTATATTTTAAAACAGTGACTTCAAACTTTAAAAAGTATATTTTAAGAATTTGAGTCTTCTTTTTCACCAACAGTTTTATTGGCATATAATTCACATATCATACAATTAAGTAATTCACTAACATCAAGAATTATACAATCATTAACACAGTCAATTTTAGAATATTTTGTTCAATCTTATACTCTGTATTATTAGCTCCTGTTTTCTCCCTGCCTCCCCCGCCATACCCCCAAGAAACCATTAATCCTGCTACTCTCTGATTTACCTATCCTGTATTTCATATACAGAAAAATACTTAAAAACAGAACAATAAGCTAACAAGAATAACAAAGTAAAACATAAAAACTCAGTTGAAAGAAAGCAGAAAATATTAAAAACTAAAACAAATTTAAATGGATCATAAGGAAGATCAAATAATAGGGTGTTAAATTTTAACCTAACTGTATCTACAACAATCCACTTTCCAATGAATAGTTTGAGTCATTCTAAGGGGATCCTTATAATAGTTAAACTCTTAAAGTGCTGAGCCGAAGCCATAATTCCTTTAGGTATAGTAAATACTTTGTTTTCTTCTGCATGCTCATCCATAGATTTTAAAGAATCAGTGCTACATTTGGGTGACATAGATTCTATTCAAGGTAATTTTATACTTTAAAAAACCCCTTTGATCCAAATTGTCTTTAGCAATAAATCGTTTAAAAGTATACATACATCACTTGCGGGCCTCCACTTAAATACTCCCTCAATGCAAGAACACTTTTTTCTATTAAACTGGCATTCCATGATGCTCACCTTCCTAACACGATCACTGAAGACAAAGCAGGTGCATAAGCAAATGTGAAGAAAGCTGATGGTGCTCTGCTATCAAAAGATAGCATCTGGGGTCTTAAAGGCTTAAAGCTAAACAAGTGGCCATCTAGCTGAGAAGCAACAAAGTCCACATGTAAGAAACACACCAGACTGTTTGATCACGAGGTGTCAAAGGGATCAGATATCAGGCATCAAAGACCAAAAAAAATTCATATCATTGTGAATGAGGGGGAGTGTGGAGTGGAGACCCAAGCCCATCTGTAGGCAACTGGACATCCCCTTACAGAAGGGTCACGGGGAGGAGACAAGCCAGTCAGGGTGCCTTATAGCACCGATGAAACATACAACTTTCCTCTAGTTCTTTAATGCTTCATCTCCCCTACTATCATGATCCCAATTCTACCTTACAAATCGGCGAGACCAGAGGATGTACATTGGTACAGATGGCAACTGGAAACACAGGGAATCCAGGTTAGATGAACCCCTCAGGACCAGTGGTGAGAGTGGCGATACTGGGAGGGTGGGGCGAAGGTAGGGTAGAAAGGGGGAACTGATTACAATGACCTACATATAATCCTCTCCCTGGGTGATAGACAACAGAAAAGTGGGTGAAGGGAGACGTTGGACTGTGTAAGATATGAAAAAATAATAAATTATCAATTATCAGGGGTATGTAAGGGAGAGGGGGGAAAATGAGGAGCTGATACCAGGGGCTCAAGTAGAAAGCAAATGTTTTGAGAATGATGAGGTCAACACATGTACAAATGTGCCTGACATAATGGATGTATGTATGTATTGTGATACATACATACAATAAAATGGTTAAAAAAAAGAATACATACATCTATGATGACATGGAGAACTTGAGTATGCAGGTGACACATCAATGAAACTCAAGTAAACGGCTTTCTGTTATTTGCTATGAGCCAAGAGCCATCTGACATCAACAGTGATATCTCTTGTTCCTCATCCTCTTTAGAATTCAGCCTGAACTTCGGATAGTTCCATGTCAATGTACAGCTGCCATCATTGTGGGATGATCTTAAACAAAATTTTACTTGCATGCAATATCAATGATATTATTCTATAGTTTGAGTATCATGTTGAGTCTTCCTTCTTTGCAATGTGCACATACATGGATCTCTTCCAGTCAGTGGGCCAAGTAATTGTCTTCAAAATTTCCTGGCATAGACGAGTGAGTTTCACATTGATGAAACATTTCAATTCCTGAAGCCTTGTTTTTGGCTAATGGATTCAGTGTGGTTTGAACTTCGTCAGCATTATCAGTTCTTGCGCATATGTTACCTCCTGAAATGGTGGAATGTCGACTGTTTCATTTGGGTGCAATGATGCTGTATTTTTTCCACCTTGAGGCTTCCTGTGTCATTCAATATTTTGCTTATAGAGTCTTTGAAGATTGCAACTTAAGGCTTGATTTTTTCCCCTTGAGTTCTTTCAGCTTCAGGTATACTGAGTGGGTTCTTCCTTTTTAATTCTAGGTCCTTGTGCCTTTTGTTATAAAATTTGCTCTGTCTTCTTGAGCTGCCCTTTGAAAATTTCTGTTCAACTTCTTGATTTCATCCTTTTTTCCATTTGCTTTAACTATTCTGTGATTAAGAACACATTTCAAAGGCTCTTCTGACATTCACTTTGATTTTTTTCTTTCTTTTCTTGTCTGTTTAATGACATGTTGCTTTCTGCATGCATGATGTTCTGGATGTCCTCCCACAGCTCATCAGGGCTTCTGTCATAAGTGTTCAATGTGTCAAATCTGTTCTTGAGATCTTGAAATTCAGGAGGGTTAGACGCAAGGTCCTATTTTGGCTCCTGTGGACTTGTTTTCATTTTCTTCATCTTTATTCTGAACTTACATATGAACAATTCTTGATCTGTTCCACAGTCAGCCCTTGGTCTGATTTTAGCTGCTTATATTGAGCTTCTCCGTCTTGTCTTTGGAGAGATATAGTCAATTCGATTTCTATGTATTAATCTGACGCAGTACATACATACTTTTTGTGTTACTGAAAGAAGCTGTTTGCTATGAACAAGTTGTTGGTTTTGCAAAATTCTATCATGCATTCTCCAGCTACTGTTCCTTTGTGTTTCAAATGTTTGCATTCCAATCACCAAAAACTATCAATGCATCTAGGTTGCATGCTTGATCAATTTCCAAAACTGAAGTCATTTGTGGAATTCTTTAATATCTTCATTAACTTTTGTGGTTGGTGTGTACATTTTATTAGTAGTATTGATTGGATTTCCTTGAAGCCAGATAGATACAATCCTATCACAAACAGCTTTGTACTTCATGATGGATTTAGCAAGATCCTTGGTGACAATGAATGTCACACAATTCCTCTTGAGTGTGTTATTCCCAACATAGTAAACCATGTGATTTTCTGATTCAAAATGGCCAATGCCAGACCATTTCAGCTCACTAATGCCTAGGATATAGATCTTAATATGTTCGCTTTCATTTTTCACCACTTCCAATTTTCCTAAACTCATACTTTGCACATTCCGTATTCTGATCATTAGACAATTTTGCAGCTGTTTCTCTTTACCTTAAAGTTCCACTCCCACAGGCTTTACCTGACTCACGTCACCATGGTAGACTCCCTTCCAAGAAATCAGCTCTTCTTCATTCACATTTCCATTATCCTCAGACCTGAGGTGTCCATCCTTCAGCAGTATCTCTGACAATGTTCTGCTTCCTTTTTAAGGCTTCCAGTATTTGAAAATGCTTCGAAGCTACACATAAGGTTTTCAGTGACCTCTTCCTCCGAAGGTGGGACCCACGACTTTCTTCATTATCTGTTCATATTCTGTCAGCTCCGTTTAAACCTATTCGCTTTGGATGACTCTGCTGGCATTTGAAATACTAGTGACATAGCTTCCAGCATTACAGCAATACACAAGTTACTGTGGTTCGACAAACTGACAGACAAGTGGTTGATGCAGTATTTTATTCTGTTGTGCATAGGGTTGCTATGAATTGGAACTGACTTGATGGCACCTAACTATAACCACCATCAAAAGTGGTGCCGTGATGAAAACACTGGGTACTTTAAACCCACCACCTACTTTTTGGAAACTGTAGGGTCAGATCACTATGCATTGGAATTAATCTCAAAGCAATGGGTTTTAGGCTGTTTTATCTTAACCTTTTATTTCTCACAGTAAGATTTTGTGACTAATAGAAAAGATGATAATGTTTAGTCTAGTAGACTTTGACTTGTGTGATCTTGGGTAAGTTACATAATGTCTCTGAGTTGTCATTTCCTCATATATGAGATGGAAATTCCTACTTATTTTATAAGATTATTATGTGGAACAAATGTGATAGAATGTATTTTGTTAATATTAAAATGCTCTTGCAAATGGATTGGTTATTATATCTAAGGGGTGAGAGAGAGAGGCCTAATGGCTAGCCTGGACACATGGAAAACTAACCCCACAATTTATATTTCCTTCTTAGCTAATTATTCCCATTGGGGTGCTAACCACAAGGGCAGTGGTTCAAACCCACCAGCTTCTCCACAGGAGAAAAATGAGGCTGTCTGCTCGCTCTCCTGAATATTTATACTGTTAGAAACTCCGTACATGGAACTCTGAGTCTGAATTGACTTGTTGGTAGTGGGTTTTTGGTAACTTGTCATAAAAGGAGCCTAGATGACGCAGTGAGCCAAGCTACTAACCAATGGGTGGTTCAAACCCACCACCTACTCAATTGGAAAGAGATGAGGCAGGCTGCTTCTGTAAAGATAACCTTGGAAACATTTATAGGATTGCTATGAGTTGGAATCAAGTCCACAGCAGTGGGTTTTTGTGTTCTTAATATTTTTATATAGGGTAAAACGGGATTCAGTACAATTGAGTTGATGCCAACTTATAACGATCCTATCAGGCAGGGTAGAGTTGCCCCTGTAGGTTTCTGAGACTAACTCTTTATTAGTCTCCCATGAAGCGGCTGGTGGTTTCAAACTGCTGATCTTGTAGTTAGCAACCTAACAGGTAACCATTACACCGTGTGTGTGTGTGTGTGTGTGTGTGTGTGTGTGTGTGTGTGTG
>NW_022111319.1:3101489-3139090 GCF_000313985.2 Echinops telfairi
TAAGCATAAACCACTATGCCAGAGGGCTCCAAAAATTAGTGGGGAAATAGAATTGAAATATAATGGAATATTTCCAGCAACGTTTTTAAGCTTCTTTGTATTTAGTGTTTTTTGCATTTTTATGAATTATGAGAGCAAAAGTTTTTGCTACAAGATCATAGAAACCTTTATTAAACAAAACAGCAAAATATGAAGCTATTGTTTCTGACATATTTTCCATCTAGAACTATACACTTCTGAAGAAGTGTACTGTATTTCTAACCCTTTATTTCTTTATTTCTCTAACCCTTCCCCCCAAATTCCATGCTCTTTGATTTACACCTTATTAACATGTCATTTTTGCCATCCTCAGGGACTTAAATTGTGTTCCTTTTCAATGTTGTTTGAGTATGGGGGAGGGGGAAGATCAGGGCTGTAGTGTAGGTGGAATAAGATTGCTCAATAAAATTTTCATAGGAACCTTTGCGATCCTCAGCTCAACTTTCCTGGACTTCTTACCAATGCAGTTTACAGTTTTCTTAAAACTTCTTCATAGTAAGTTTTATGATTATCCTGTCTCTAAAGAAAATATTTTGATTTTACCTCTCTGAAATCCAAAAAAATAACAGTTACTATAATCTGAGTTGGCCTCTCTGCCTTGAATTTAATTGGCCCAGCCTCAGATCCCCTCAGAAGGTACAGTTTTGATTTAGCTTTTTTGAAGGCACTCTAATGAGACTAAAATAAATGTATTACTGAGAGATATTGTCTGCAATTATCCACTGCTTGGAATAAACCTGTGCAGTAGGAATTAGAACTCTATTAGCAATCCTTTTTGACCGACTCTTGTACATAAAAAATTATTCAGGTGTGATAAACAAACAGAAAAACTGAACGCACTGCTATTGAATCTATGCCAATGAATAGGGACCCTATAGGTCACAGTTGTTCTCAACCTTCCTAATGCTATGATTCTTTAATACAGTTCCTCTTGTTCTGACCTCCCAACCATAAAATTATTTTCGTTGCTATTTCATCACTGTAATTTTGCTACTGTTATGAATCGGGTGACCACTGTGAAAGGGTCGTTCGACCCCTAAATGGGTCCTGACCGACAGGTTGAGAACTGCTGCTATAGGACAAAATAGAACTGTTCTTGCAAGTTGTAAAGAGACTCAAATGTAAGCCTTTACAGGAGTAGAAAGTCCTGTCTTTATCCCAAAGATTGGCTGGTAGTTTCAAATTGCTGACCTTGAGGATAGCAGCCCAATGTGTAAACACTGGCCCTATGGCTCCTCTGACCTAGAATTACCGTTTTAAAAAGAAATAACGGCATAGTGTGAATCCTGCAGATGTCTGTTTGCAGGAATTCTCAGCTCTTCTGATTGTACATCATTTATGTTTTGCTGTGTTTTCAATAACTTTTCTCATGCCCTTTAGTGTATAGCTAATGTGGTGTCATTAATTAGAGGCTCTCAAATTATGATTTGTTCAAATTTCTTAATTAGAAGTATTTCATTTTATATATATATTCAGGCTTATTTGATCCGCTAATTGGGCTAACTAGTACCTAGTTCTTTTATTGGACCTTTTGTATGGAGAAACTCGTAGAGCGTAGGTGAGTCTCTTGTCTCTGTCATAATTTTATCTGTCCTCAAAGTTATAGTACTATCAGTGCTTTCTTGAGGCAGTGTAATGCAGAGACTACTTGCACCTAGGCAGATTGGTTTGAATTTCTGGCATTTGCCCTGGAAAAAATCTTAGAAAAAAAAAAAGTTACCAACAGTGATTAACCTTTTCAAAGTAAGGGATAAGAAGTCTTAGCACTTTGTAGATCACCTGCTATCCCATTGATACATTTAGAAGAGAAAGGCTTGCCAGTTTCCTTACCCTTTTTGTGGTCTGTCTCTATCCCTTTCCTTTTTCAAATTCATCTATCATAACCCACCACTTGCACTATAAAACTGTCATATAAGACTATTGTGGAATTTTAGATTTTATTATAAAACAATACTCTAGAAATAAGAAATATACTTAATTTTTGTTTTCTTTTGGTCTTGGTTTAAAAATGTTTACATCTTTTTTTCTTTTTAAAACCAAATTATACAGTTGATAGAGTTTTATTTTTTAACTTATTATATTGGGAGCACTTAAAACAATATGATCATATGTGATATTCATTTTGCTAAGTGCTTTTAAGTAATGGGGCTTCTTTGCCTAGAATGCCCCCTTTCTTCCCCCTTTATCTGTTTACTTATCCTTCAAGTGTGAAATTGCACAGGAGCTCTTATCCCTAGGCAGCATTACGTTCTGTGTTTCTTTGCTTCCTTAGCTCTCTGTTCTAACCCCGGGCTCTTCTAGCATTGATATGCTTCTGTTTACTAGTTTCCCCTCTTCCTACTTTTGGTTCCCTTAAGGGAAATAGTTTCATCTTTTCCCCACTGCACTGCTTTACTTTAAATATCCTAATGAATAAGAGAATGAGTGATTAATTTTGGTTTTTGTCCTAACCAAATCATAGCAAGTAGTTATCATTACCCCTATTTTCAAATGAGGAAGCTAAGGCTTAGAAAGGCTCATAGCTTTGCCAGAAGTTACATAATTTGGATCTGGGAATGCTAAAAATAATCAAATCCAAGTCTTCCTACTGTAATCACAACTGCCAGTACAGTACAGAGTAAAAGGTAGTACATTTCATAGCTGAAATAATTCAGACTTTACTAAGGTCCTGTAGTTGTCTCTACAAGAGCCCTGGTAAGTGTAGTGATTACCTGATGAGCCGCTAATCTTGAAGTTAGCACTTTGCAACCACCAGCTGCTCTACGGGAGAAAGATAAGGCTTTCTATTCCTGTAAGCATTTAGCCTCTGCAACGCACAGGGCCTGTTTTGCTCTGCCCTATAGAGTTGTCATCATGTGTCAGAATTGACTTGATGGCAAAAAAATTTGTATATTATATTTAAAACCTTGCTGTATTTAAAAAATATTTTGTTTACCTGAAGATTTAAAAAAATCATGTGACTATGATTTATTAAAATTAAAAAGAAAAGAAAAGAATGAAAAAATCGTGTGACTGCTTTTTGTATGTTGCCCCTTTACACCTATCCTCAATTTAAAATCTCAGACAAAAATCCTGGTTGCATTTTACTTCTATATTCTGTAGCATATGATCCTAGTTTGACTCCATCCCCTTTCTCTGTGATCATGTTTCAAACAAGTAAACACAGAATTATATTTGAGTTATTTGTTACATAGAGTTGTCTGACTCAATTATTTATGAAAAACAGGGTAGACATGTTATGGTTACTATATAAAAATTAGTGTTCAGATGTAATCTTTTTGCAGGCCTAGACTCTTGAGCTTGGATCTTTTTTCTGTTTTACTCAGTGCCGACCTGCATTCTTTAATTATGATGAGTAGGATCATCTCAGTGAACTATAGTCATCTGAATTATAACTATGGTGGTACATGGTGTTAATTCAGTTATTAGATTGCTCTTTATGTCAGAATGTCTAACTATCAAGAAAACTTTTGTAATCTAGGTTTAATTTACTTTATTTCAGTTTACAAAGATTCATAGATCTTCTGTTTTGAACTTTGTATATAGAGAATGCTTTTCTATTACAGATCTCAAAAAACTTGTTGTTACTTGGTACATTGTGTTACATAGTGAGAAATGTGTGATTAAGTGACTTTTCCTTGCCTAACATAATATACTAAGTTAGAGAAATTAAACTTATAATGATACACTTTTATGGAAAAGAGTTATTAGATTAAACCATGAATTTAATGGAGAAGTTTAGAATCTTTACTTTTTATTTATTATGTATTATAGTTATATGTAATTTTAGTGAAAATTATTTTTAAATACTTGAAATAGGTAGGTACTGAGCTTTTGTTACAAAAGACCATCCTTAATAAAAAAACAAAAATATAAATAAAGTCGCTGCCATCAAGTTCATGTCGACTCATAGCAACCCTATAAGACAGGGTAGAACTGCCCTTATGAGTTTGCCAAGACCATGACTCTTTACAGGAGTAGAAAGCCCTGCTTTTATCTATCTTTAATCAAAATTAAACATTAACAACGAAAAATTAATGATAAGTTATAAGTTCTGACTTTGATGTACAATTGTTATTGTAAAGGTGACCCAACTATAGTTTCGGAACCTATTAATATTTAAAAGATAAACTGGCATTCTCACATACCATTATGTTGGTAGAATTTATGTTTTTCTACTATTGTGTTATAGTTAACATTTTTATTGATTTTAGAGAAATTGACTTTTTAATGGGACTGCTTAGAAATGAAGTTTTTGTATAGGGTGGAAATACACACTTGTCAGATTTAGTTATTTATTATACAAATCTTCAAGCGGGAAAACTTAGGAGTAGAAAAGCCTTATTTTAGTTGCTGAATACCGTATATACAGTGGTTTATAACCATTAATGTTTTAAAATGAATAAATAGAAATTGGTGAAGATTTTATATAATTAGCTGAAAATTAAACATCACAGTATATATGAACTGAAGAAACCAGCAGTCTTAAGATGTCATTTTAAGATATAATTTCCACATAGTTTCTGGATATGGTCATTCTAAAAATTCTAAAGAGACAACTTACTAGACACCGCTATTTCTAGGGTAATTTTTTTGTAGCACCCCTGGTGGCACAATGCTTAAGTGCTCACTGAAAGATTGGTGGTTCAAAGATGTGGGACTCTGCTTCCGTATAGATTTACAACCTGAGAAACCTTATGGGGGAAGTTCTACTCTATCTTATACTAACCAGACGTCTGAATCAAATCTATTATTGTATTGGGTTAGCGAGTGAATAACTCCAGTTGGTCAAACTGTCATCACGTTGATGCCGACTCATTCTGACCCTGTAGGATACAGTAGTGCTGCTCCTGTAAGTTTCCAAAGCTGTAACTCTTTATGAGAGTAGATAGCCTAGTCTTTTCTTGAGGAACAGCTGGTGGTTTTGGACTGCTGACCTTGCAGTTAGAAGCCCAATGCATAACCACTATACCACCAGGGCTCCTTGGTCAAGGGATGGAGAAAAGAAAATTTCTCGTGAAAAACATCAACTACCACCCTACCTAAAGCCTTTATATAGCATTTACTTGATTAAAAATAATGGGTGTAGATGTTTATATAGGACAATGTTTGGAACAAAACAGCCTAGTTGCTAATATGGAGTACTTGTAAGGTTTTTCTCTTTAAACTCTAAATTGGTATTTAATATATACATTTAATATTACTATGATTATTACTGTTCTTACTGCATTTAATATTAATTTCTAGATTTAATATCTGCATTTGTATCTCAGCAATGATCGAGCTAATACCAAGGGCTCAAACTGAAAGAAAATGTTTAGAAAATGATGATGATGGCAACATATGTGCAAAGGTCCTGATATATGGATTGTTATAAGAGCTGTAAGAGCCCCCAATAAAATGATTTTTTTTTAAAAAAGAAAATTTGAAATGTTTTTTAGATTAAATCATCATCTGCTTTGACTTTAGTACTGACTATGCATTTTGCTAACAGAGAATTTTATGTAGTTACTTGCTTCAGAAACAAAATTAGATGTGTGAGCAGTAATTGGAAGAATTTATTTGATCTTTTTGTTCCAAACTAGAAACTAAACTTTGTAGATAGAAATCTAAAATAAGCAGTCTAAATTACCATTCTTCCTCAGCATTATATCAGTTGTCCCAGCCCCAATTGTTTTTGTTTTTTTTTTAGAGAATTGGCATGACATACTTTTTCGACAATAATACCCAAATTAAGAGGAACCCTGGTGGCACAGTGGTTACATGTTGGACAGTTAACCACAAGGATCTCAGTTTGAAACCACTAGCCGCCCTGTGCAATTAAGACAAAGCTTTCAATCCCATAAAGAATTCCCATCTCAGACGTTCTCACAAGAGCATTTCTACCCAGCCCTCTGGGACTCCTAGGAGTTGGAATCAACTCAATGTTGGTGATTTTTTTGGTTTTAAAAATCTCACAGTAGAATCACCTTTTTCTTGAATGTTGACTACACATTGCTTTGTAGTTCCTAAACCTGTATTCTCTAAGAAAACAGAGGAACTTTGCTCTGAATCTTAAGAATTTTCTCTGTAAATAAACATTGTTTGTACTTAAGTTTCACTTTGATTTTTAGTCATTCAGTGAATCACTCAACAAATACTTGATTTGCCTACTTTATGCCAGGCGCTTTTCTGGGTGCTCAACATTCTGCGGTGAACAGAACATACAGAATCTTACGGTGTTTTGTAGGGCTGATTTATAAAATTATTCTTTTGTCTTGTATTATTTTTTTATTTGGGGATAATATCTTGGGAGAAAGGCAAGACTCTACTGCTAAGAGTTACAGTCTTTGAAACTCATGGGGCATTTCTACCCTATTCCGTAGGGTCACTATGAATCAGAATCAACTTATGGCAGTGAGCTTGATTTTGTTTGTTTTGAAGGGTAATTTCTTAATAATATGAGCCCTAGCGACATAGTGGGTTACCAGTTGGGCAGCTAACTGCAAGGTCAGCAGTTTGAAACCAGCTCCTCTGCAGGAGTAAGATGAAGCTTTCTGTTCATGTAAACAGTTACAGTCTTAGCAACTCATAGGGGCACATCTGCTCTATCCTATAGCATTACTCTGGATTTGAATAGACTCAATGACAATGAGAGAGATATGATGGTAACACATATTTATATTTTATTGTACCATGTGAAAAAATTGGTAGTGTAGCCCTACTTATTTTTCAGTTTGTTGAACTATGGAAACTTGAATATTGCTATGATGTTGGGAGCTATGCCACTGGTATTTCAAAAACCACAGGGTTGCCCGTGTTGAACTGGTTTTAGCAGAGTTTTAAGACTAAAATAGACTAGGAAGAAAGACCTGATGATTACCTCTGAAAAAATTGTCCATTGAAAAGCTTATGAATAGCAGTCAACATTGTCGGGTATAGTTTCAGAAGATGAGACCCTTAGGTTGGAAGGACTCCAAAATAGGACTGGGGAATAGCTGCTTCCTTAAAGTAGAGTTGACTTAAAAGATGTAAATGCATTAAAATTTTTAGGACCTTCATTTGCTTATGTATTACAACTCAAAATGAAATGGTTACAAGCATCTATTAATATTTACAACATGGGCTCTCTATGAAGTATGAATATAGGAAAACTGGAAATTTTCAAAATGAAGCAGTACATACAGATTAATATCATAGGCATTAATGATCTGGAATGGACTGCTATTGGCCATTTAGAATCAGACATTCTTATGGTCAGCTAACTATGTTGGGAATGACAAATTGAAGAGGAATGAGGGTATGTTTATTATCAAAAAGAACATTTCAATATCTATCTACTAGAGCAATAGGGACCTGTAGGATGTGCGCCTTTCAGACACAAAGGCTGAGGACTAAAAGGGTATAAGTGCTGTTAGGTAAGTGGGTCCTGGGATATGGCAATCGGAAAGAAAAGGGGATTGGGCTGAGGGATTATAATAGGTCCTGCCTGCTCTTTAACAGAGAGCTGTTCATCTACTTTGAGTCTGGATACAAGTTAGACTTGGAACTATTTTTAGGGTATTGCACTCTCTTTTTTTTGGGGGGGGGTGTCTCTCTATATAAGATAAGCAGGATAGAGGGAACCGATTACATGGAACTGTGTGTGACCTCCTCCCTGGGGGACAGACAACCGAAAAGTGGATGAAGGGAGACGTCGGACAGGGCAAGACGTCGGACAGGGCAAATGACAAAATACCCATTTATAAACTATCAAGGGCTCATGAGGGAGGGGGGAGCGGGGAGGGAGGGGAAAAATGAGGACTTAATGTCGGGGGTTTAAATGGAGAGAAAATGTTTTGAGAAATGATGTACAAATGCGCTTTACACAATTGATGTGTGTATGGATTGGGATAACAGTTGTATGAGCCCCTAATAAAATGTTAAAAAAGGAAAAAAAATAAAGAGAGAAAGTAGAATGGAAAAAAAAAAAGATAAGCAGGATAAGCAATTCTAACCGATGGTTGGGGCAGGGTGCATGGAAGGGAAGGAGTCAGGGAGAGGTAAGTGGTGAGGCAATAGTGACAGGGACAGGGGTATAGCAAGGTTATAAAATTGATGTTGAGGAGGATGTAGCGATCCTGGTCGGTTCTGATCATTTGAAAAGTGTCTAAGGAATTACTGAGAGGCGAACGATGGATAAGCATTATAGTGGGGCAGGAGAAAGGAAAAAAGAAAAGGAGGAAAGAAGAAAGAAAAAAATTTATATAGAGAGGTATAAATATAGATATATAACTATGTAAATATATAATCATATAAATATAGGTGTTTTTGTCTATACATGTACATATATAAATACAATAAGGAATCAAATGGACTTTGGGCCTCGACCAAAATCTCACCTAAGTACAAGAACAGTTTGTTCTAATAATGTAGCACTGTATGATACTCATTTTCCCCACCTGATCACTGAAGACAAAATGGGTGCATAAGCAAATGTGAAGAAACCTGATGGTGCTCGACTATTAAAAAATATAGTGTCTGGGGTCTTAAAGGCTTGTACTCAAACAAGTGGCCATTGAGTGGGGGAGTAACAAAGCCCATACGGTTGAAGTATTAAAGTATGAAACATTAACATTTTATCTTCCTGATTCTGTATTTTTTTTTTAATGCTTTTTAGGTGGCAGCCAATGCACACATTCCTCCAGACTACCTCCTTAAAATTTGTGAGCGAATTGGTCCTTTACTAGATAAGGAGATCCCTCAGAGCGTTCCTGGGGTACAGACATTACTAGGTGTAGGTCGGCAGTCTTTGTTACGAGATGCTAAAGGTAAGATTTTCACTTGTTTAAAGCATGTTGCTAAATAAAATAGTGAAAAGGACAATATTGTTTTATTAAGGAAATATTTTCATGTCTGCCTATTCATTTGCATCTGGTATCTCCTATCTTGCTAATGTTTATTTTTGTTCATTTTTAATGCCTGGGTAAATTTTTAGGGATCATTAGGGGCCTTTTTTAAAAACAAACAAACAAAAAAACAGAATAATGTGGAGATAAGGTAAATTCCCTTTGATTCTGTGGAGTAGAGATTGCAGATCATACTACCATCAAGTCAATTCCGACTCAGACACCCTGTTTAGTGTTTCTGAGCCTCTTAAGTCTGCACAGGAGCAGATAGCCTCAGCTTTCTTTCATGGACCAATTTCTCCCATGGTTTGAACTAATGACCTGGTTAGCAGTCCAACACTTACCACACAGCACCACCAGGGCTACTTGTCATGCTGATTAGTGCAGTATAAATGTTTTAAACATTCTTATTCTATTATAATGCTCTTATGCTTTGTGAGTCCTGATAATAGCACCCTAACCATATTTAGCATTATTTAGCATTTTATCTCACACAAATGAAAATTATAGGTTTACTTTTTAAATTGAAAAATATTTAAACAAAAATACTAACCCATTAGGAACTGTTTCATAACAATTTCTTTACAGCAGTGTTTTTCAATTTACAGATCTTTTTACCACAAATTTATATGGAATGTTAATATGTAAAATATATAAAGTGTTATTTTATAAACAAGAAACTATGAAATTAGGGGTTAAGGCTGCATTTTTGGAGTGATAATTATCTCTAACAGCCAGTTGCATTCGATGTCTTATTTTATTAGTATTGTGTTTTATTTTAAATGCTGATTCACAAAGAGAAATAGTTCCATAAATGATATTGGTTTTTAAGCATCTCATCTTGTAATTTAAGGAAAAAATAATTCAAATAATGTAGAAAGTTTGAAATGAATTATAATAGAATGTTTTGTTTCAAAGCTGACTACCTGAAAATACTTACTTCTTTGACATAAGCCTAAATGTCAAAGAAAAAGCACTCACAACTATTTATAGTCAGGGATCATCTGATCGGAAGCCCTGGAAGTGCAGTGGTCAAAGTGCTTAGTTGTTATTTGAAAAGTTTGAACCTACTGGATGCTTCATTGGAAAAGATGTGGCAATCTGTTATAAAAAACATTTACAACCTTGAAAGCCCTATGGGGCAGTTCTAACCTGTCCTACTGGATTGCTTTGAGTCAGAATTGGCTTGTGGGCAAGGGTTTGGTTTGTTATCATCTGATTTGCAGTCTTCTTATCTGTAATGGCACAACTATCAGGTACCTCATGACATGAACATGCACCAAGTATAATTGGGTCTGAATTTTGCTAGCATATTTGTGTGATAGTAGTATACTTGCTTATACAATTTTATATATGTAAACCTAAAAATCAGTGTGCTAATTTGGGTATGTTGGAGAAACAAATCCACAGAAACTCATGGATAAGAGAGTTTTATATAAAGGTTAAGTGTGCATCAAGAAAACATCCCAATCCGGTGCAACTCAAGCCCACGAGTCCAACAGTAACCCATTAACCCATATGTCTGACACCAATGCACACAGTCCTCCTCCATCTCACAAAACACACTATGACGCCGACTGCAGGAGGAAAGCCAAGTCAGTGGATGTTTAAGCATCTCAGCGCTAGCAGGGGTCTCCACACGGTGCTCCAGCACCCAGGGCTGCATCAGGGTAGGTCCATGTGGCTTCTCCTCAGGGATGTCTTGCAGGAAGTGAGCCTTTCCAGCTAAAGCAAGGAACTGGCTAAGGCAGCTGTGCCCTGGTCCGATCATCAGAAACAAGAGACCCGAGAACTAGAAAGGCCAGGCTCACTGAGCCATTTATCCCTTCAATTAACCCCACATGTGTTTATTGGCCAGGTTGGCCCAATAAACTAACAATAAACTAACTACCTCAATCAAAGAACTCCCACTGCAAACTAGAAATCTTACTAATCCATGACACATTTACCTAAGACTCAGTTATATGCAAAGAAATAAAATATCTTGGTGATATGTTGAGATGTTGGCAGATACTAGTCATAGTTTAGTTTCTAGCCTATACATGTTATTTTTATTCTCAAATATATGCATGCTATTTTTATCATGGCTCTAAAAGTTAAAAATATATTCAACAAATGAAATTTGAATCAGCCCTTTGCTTTTGAAGCACAGTTAAGCAAAACATTGCTCTATTCTTTGACTAACTTGTGATATTTTTGTATAGACTGTAAGAGTACACTATGGAATGGGTCTGCTTTTGCAGCTCTGCATAGAGGCAGGCCTCCAGAACTACCTGTAAATTATGTGAAACCTCCAAATGTGGGTAAGTAATATGTCTGTGAGTTGTACACATTTTCTCGATTCATTCCTTCCAAAGCTCACTAGAAAGTCAAAATAGGTACCAGAATCCAATTTGAAGTATAAATAAGCTGATTATATTATTTAAGACTTTCGTGGTTAGTCCTGATTTATAAAGCATTTTTATTTAAAAGTCAAGATTTTATGAGAATTGGCCTTTTTATTTCTTTCGTTTTTCAAAACCTTTATTTTTTTTGCAGACACGTTTGCTTTTTTATGTTGCACAGGTGTTTTTAGCCATATGGCAGTCTATTTGCATATCTCTATGTTTAATTTCCCAGGGATTTTATAGGAAACTAAAAATAGGCAAAGATAACTTTCAGAAGTAAACAAAAATATATTTTCCTTATGCCTGTTGCTAAACTTATGATGATGTTATTTATATATCTTATATGTCTTAAGACCAAACAGTCCCTTCCCATTCATAGTTTTCTTGGGATTACGCTGACCAGACCATTACTAAGAAATTACAAAATATATTTTATACTGAAGTTAGTTTGCACAAGATATGTGAAAAACCAAAAAGAGATGGATAAATAATTGCCATTCTGCTTCCTGTTTTTTCACTCTAAAATATTATATAATTTTATAAAGGGTCTAGAGAGTATACGTTAAGTTTTGAAAGGGAAATGTTTCAAATGAATAAATAACTTTTATTTTTCTAAGCATATTTATTTTCATAATGCATAGAATTTTTCCCAAGATTAAATAAATTGAGGCTATAAATTAAAAAGACATTTAGCGAGGATCATTGATTAAAAATACACCAAGGTTCTTAAGAGAAATAGGATACCTGATAATACTCTCTGTCTTCTAAATGTTACTAGCAAGAGTGGTCTACTTGATTGGGTCTGATTGGCTGCTTTTTCTTTATTTTTGACTGTTAAGAAGTCTTCATTCTTTTTGGATGCATGTACTTTATCAGACACTTGTTTGCAAATATTCTCTCCCAATCTTCAGGTTTGCCTTTTCACTTCCTTAACATTATACTTTGAGGAAAAGAAGTTTGTGCTTCCTAATTATGTTCCATATATACATTTTTCCCTAAAGTCTATACTTTTTTGTTCTATAAAAGATATATTTGCTTATTTTAAAATCACAAAGAATTTCTACTGAATTTTCTTCTAGAAGTTTTAGAATTTTTATGATTTATATTTAGAACTGTTTTGAGTTACTTTATGAAGTGTAATATAAGGTTTAGGTTTAGTTCATATTTTTGCAGCTGGATAGTTAGTTATTCTAGTGTCATTTTTTTAAATGGCAAACCTTTACCAACTGAATTCCCATGTCACATTTGCTAAGACTGTTGCCCATATGTGTAATTCTATTTCTGGATTCTCAGCTATGTGTGTTCTCCAGCTTTACTCTTACTGTTTCAAAATTGTTTAGACTTTTCTAGGTCCTTATCCATTTCCATATAAATACCTACATCAGCTTCTCAATATCAACCAAAGAAAATCTGTTGGGTTTTAATTTAGGATTGCATTGATTCTGCAGACCAATTTGGGGAGAACTGCCTTCTTGAAATTGAGCCCACCAATCCAGGAACATAGTATATGTTTCCAGTTATTTAGATCTTTAATTTCTCACAATAGTGTTTTGTAATGTTCATTGTACCAGTCTTGAGCATCTATTATGAAAATTTTCCTTAAGGATTTCATGTTCTTTAGTGCTATTTTATGTTGTATTTTTTGAATTTGAATTTCTAACTGCTCTTTCCTACTAAATTGAAACACAATTAGGATTTTGAAGTTTGACAATTCTAAATTGTGAGGGTGGTGCATGACCAGGCAGGCTTTGTTCTTTGTACATGGGGATGATAAGAATCTGAACTGACTCCATGACTCCTAAGAACAAAACAGTTACTTACTAGAACTATTAGGTGCATTCAGAAATTTCATGGGAAAATGTCCATTATCTTTCAATTCCATTTTTCCACGAAATTTTTGAAGCACCTGTATATTAGCTTTTTTTTGAGATTATGATTTTCTGTATATAAAATTTTCGGCAAATAAAGACAGATTTACTTTACTTTCCAATCTTGTTAGCTTTATATTTCTTTTTCTTCTATTAATGAACTAGCTAGTACTTCTAGCGTAATGATGAGCAGAGCTGTGATACTGGGCATTTCTTTTCTCATAACAAATCTTAATAGTGTGTAAAGCAGGCAGTCTTTCATCTTTCAATACAACCGTAAACGCTATATCACAGCTTAAGGATGTTTCCTTAAATATCTTCTTGTATAGAATTTTTATTGTAAGTGGCTGTGTCCGTATTACTTTTTAATTTGTCCAGTATATTTAGAATTACACAGTAATATCTTGGGGCTCATTTCAATTGGTATTATGTAAAACAGTGCTATCCAATAGAACTTTCTGGGGTGATAGAGATGTTCATTTTTTGATTTGTAAAACAGCTATTACCCACATGTGTCTATTTTAACAACTAAATTTTGAATTGTATTTAATTTTAAGCTATTTAAAATTCACCAGCTACACGTGGGTAGTGTATATTGTATTGGACAGCATAGTTCTGGAACGATACACTGATAAGCTATTTTATAAATATGTGCATAACTTGGTAATGTGTTGACTAATGACTCATATAACTTTGAATGCTATCTATATTTAGAAACTACCTTTAGCTTTTCTTATTTTGAGTTTAGTAATAGTGTATGCAATTCTTTACTATTCTGTGTGCAATTAATCAACTATGCTAGTTAGTAATTTAATGAAATGAAGATAAAGTATCATTAAGATATTATTTGGGATTTAATTTGCAGATTCCACTCACCACACTATTGTAACACTTAAAATGTATGTGTATTCAAGTTTATCTACAGTGAATCCCCTAAGGCAAGAGTGAAAATGCTTCATTATTAGATCTCTAGGGTCTTGTCATTTCATTAACTGTTAAGTAACAAACGTGTGCTACATGTGACCAAATTAAATTAGCTAAGAAATTCTACTAAATTCAAAATAATATAAAACTAAATCAAAACTCAGTGAAGTATTGTGGCATGTATAGTTAATATTTGTAGAATTGCTTGAGATCTTGCACTGTCTTCATTAAGGATTGTTATTTTGTGATCCTTTGAAAATTAGGATCTGTTTGGAAAATTCTGTGGTAGTTATACTAGGATTTGAAATTGAACAACAACTTTTTCTGCTTGGCTACTTTGTCATTTCAGGAGTAAATTTTTTTCTTTTAAAAATCATTTTATTGGGGGCTCATACAATGCTTATCACAATCCATACGTACATCCATTGTGTCAAGCACATTTGTACATTTGTTGCCATCATCATTCTGAAAACATTTGCTTTCTACTTGAGCCCTTGGTATCAGCTCCTCATTTTTCCCCCTCCCTCCCCGGCCCCTCTCCCTCACAAACCCCTGATAATTTATAAATTATTATTATTTTTTTCATATCTTACACTGTCCAACATCTCTCTTAACCCCCTTTTCTGTTGTCCATCCCCCAGGGAGGGGGTGTTATATGTAGATCCTTGTGATTGGTTCACCCTTTCTACCCCACCTTCCCCTTCCCCTCCTGGTATTGCTACTCCCATTATTGGTCCTGAGGGGTTTATCTGTCCTAGTTTCCCTGTGTTTCCAGTTCTTATCTGTACCAGTGTACATCCTCTGGTCTAGCCAAATTTGTAAGGTAGAATTGGGGTCATGATAGTGGTGGGGAGAAGCATTAAAGAACTAGAGGAAAGTTGTATATTTCATCAGTGCCATACTGCACCCTGACTGGCTCGTCTCCTCCCTGTGATCCTTCTGTAAGGGGATGTTCAGTTGCCTACAGATGGGCTTTGGGTCTCCACTCCGCACTCCCCCTTATTCACAATGATATGATTTTTTGTTCTTTGATGCCTGATACCCGATCCCATCAACACCTCGTGATCACACAGACTGGTGTGCTTCTTCCATGTGGGATTTGTTGTTTCTCAACTAGGTGGCCGCTTATTTATCTTCACACCTTTAAGACCCCAGATGCTATATCTTTTGATAGCTTGGCATCATCAGCTTTCTTCACCACATTTGCTTATGCACCAGCTATGTCTTTGGCGATTGTGTCGAGAAGGTGAGCATCATGGAATGCCGGTTTAATAGAAAAAAGTGTTCTTGCATTGAGGGAGTACTTGAGTAGAGGCCCACTGTTCATCTGCTACCTTAATACTAAACCTATAAATATATGCACGTAGATGTATTTCCCCATCGTCATTTATAAATATATTTACATAAGTACATGCCTGTATTTAGACTTCTATAAATGCCCTTTGCCTCCTAGTTCCTTCCTCTATTTCCTTTCACTTTCCTCTTGTCACACTATCATGTTCAGCCTTCATTTGGGTTTCAGTAAATCCTCTTGGTTACATTGCCCTTGATCAAGCCCTACCAGGCCTCCTACACCCTCCTTACCATTGATTTTGGATCACTTGTTGTTCCCTTGCTGGGGTTTTTAACACCCACTTCCTTTTACCCCTCCCCCTCTCCCATGGCCCCCTGGAACTGTCAGTCCCCTTGTTTTCTCCTCCAGATTGTTTATCCTGCCTCTCTTATCTAGATAGACCTGCAGAGTTAATAGTATGCCCAAAAACAAGACAGCAAAACAAAGCAACAAAGAAAACAACAACAACAACATAAAACCAATGACACAAAAAGAAAAGCCTGTAAATAGTTCTAGATCTGTTTGTTGACCTTTAGGAGTGTTTTCCAGTTGAATCTGATGGGTGCCACACCCTGGCCCCAAAGTCTATTCTTGGTATTCCCTCTGGACTTTGTTGCTCTGTTCCCCTTGCGGTTTTGTTGCACACCCTTTGTGTTTTGCCTCCGTGTGGTGGGGTCAGATCGGGCGCAGTTCCCACACTGTGTCTCCAGTATTTTTCCCCATAGGGCTATGGGTCAGTGAGTGATGTTGTGTCTCGTAGTGGGCATGGCCATGTGGTCCTCTCTGTGCATTGGCTGCTCTGAGCAGGGATACCATCTTCAAGGCTTGGTGGGCCAGGATGTTCTCTACTCTCTCTTCCTTCTGCCTTCATTTGCTCCTGTGTGCTCTGATCAGACATGTCACTGTCCTTGAGCTGTAGCTTCAGTGCTGTCCTCTGAAGTGAATTCTTCTGGGGGAAGGAGGCGCTATCCACATAGTTGGGATTGGAACCTCTCTATTGGTTCCCTGCTATCTCCACAGCGAAAGAAGGACCAGACATCAACCCAGTGCTCCAAGATCAGGAGTAATTTTTTAAAAAAAGGGTTCTTTGGGTCTATTTCAAATATTTTTGTAAGAACTAGTATTATTCATCATAGTAATAATTCCATACATTTTTCCCAATGATGATATTCTAAATAATTTTCACAAAACTTCCCTTAGAAATATCAAAAAGTTATTTGTTCTAATTTGAGACTGACATACCCAAGTAACAACCCAAGGAACACTTGAACAGGCTTATTCTGAACTGAGTCATGGGCATAATGCCAGAAGATTTTTTCCTCCCCTTTTACCTTTAGTCCTGTAATTTCCATAGTAGGCCTATCATTTATACTACATGCCACTCACAAGGCTTGCATTTATTTTAAACTAATTTAATGTGTATGTATTTCTCTAAACTTCAGTTTAGCACAGATTGGCTCTTTTTGTTGGGAAACCATTGTCTCTTACGAAATGTAAAAACATCAGTTGCCCTAATGTGGATTCTGATGCATGATAATGACCCCTTGTGTTGTAGAGTAGAACTGCACTTCTTGTGGTTTCTTGGCTGTGAGCTCTGGTGACATAGGAGTTATGCATTGGGCTGCAAACTGTAAGGTCAACAGTTCAAAACCTACCAGTTGTTCCTTAGGAGCTAGAAGAGGCCTTCTATTCTCCTAAGAACCCCACAGGGACAGTTCTATCTTGTCCTATAGGATCTCTATGAGTGGAATCAACTCTATGGCCAGGCCTGTCCTCCAAGGTACCTTTGGGTGGGTTCGAACTGCCAATCTTCGTGTTCCTAGTCGTGTTTGTCACACCCCAAATTAACCCACTGTCATTGTTTCTGACTGATAGCAGTCTTATATGACAAAATAGAACTGCCCTTTATTGCTTGCAAGATTGGAAAGCTTTATGTTTCTCTGTAATGGCTGTGGGTTTGAACTTCTAACCTTGCAGTTAGCAGCCCAACTTGTAATCCACTACTCCACCATAACTCCTTTGTGATACCCAGACACTTTCAAATGGAAGGACAAACTCCTGCCTATTGAATGGATTCTGATAAATAGTGACCCTACAGGACTGAGTAGAATGATTGCATAGTTTCCAAGGTTGCAAATCTTTATTCAAGCAGACTCCTGCATCTTTTTCCTCAAGGCAGCTGACTGGTGGGTTGAAACTACTGACCTTTTGGTTAGTAGATGAATGCCTAACCACTGTGCCACTAGAGCAGTGTTTTTGTCACAGTAATTTCTTAGGCTATCATTACTCTGTCTACTTATAAGAATTAATCTGGTTACAGCATTTTAATCAATCAGAAGGTTGTACATATGTCATTCTATTTTCTGATTAAAATAAAAACTAATAATGTTACTTCTTTGACTTCTATAGTGGAGAAAATATTAATCCAAAATATCTCATCTTTTTCCCATGGAGTAGCTGGTAGGACTTGCCATTAATAGTCCAACATTTAATACGCTGCACTACCAAGACTCTATTGCTTGCACTGAAGTAAGCCTGAATAAGAACCTTATGCAACTATTGCAAATCACCTATGAATTCTGATTAAAATGTAATGAAGCAAGAACTGACTTTTTATCCAAGGGTTTATTTACATTATAGAAGATATAATGTAATATGCCTTTCTGTTTAGCCCTATTGTGAACTTGTCATTCTTTTCTATCAACATACACCAGTGTATTGTAAAAGAATCTTGGTATTTTTGCTATGCATTTAACTCCATACCTAATAGAAATGGAACATTATATTCACAAAAGAAACTAATGCAATGCCAGATTTATTTAGCTGGAGGAAAAGGCAGTCTAAATTTTTCTTTGTGCAATAACCAGATCAAGTTAGGTTTGGAAAGGGATAGAAAAATAAAGATTTGGGATATCTATTCTTCTATGAGGTAAACTTTGTAGAAAGTATGAATGGAATTGGAAATAATGTTTCTTTACCATATTTCACTTACTATTATCCTGACAAACACTGGTAATCCTTTATCTTAGCACTACTATATTCAATAACTATGAATATCATTACCCTGTAAGATTTACTAGTGTTATTTAAATCATACTATAGCTTGCCATTATGAGATGGGATTAGTATGAACACTGAAGCTATATGGCTTTTACTACATGTGATTAATTTTAGAGCTATAATTTGATTCATGGTAACAAAAAATCTCTAAAAGAAATAATTCTGTTGTTTTGTCCTTTTATTGCAGTTGTCAGGTTCTGTACGAATTTATTTTTGGAAGTTTTAAGATATTTGTCTGTATTAATTTGGGTATTAGAGCTTTTAGAATGAACCCCCTAACCAAGCTTCCAATTTAGGTACCATCGGGCCAGCACCAACCCGTAGTGACCCTGTGGACAAGCGAACAAAACCCTGCCCAGTCCAGTGCCATCCTCACCGTTGTTCCTATATTTGGGTTCATTATGTCAATCCATCTCATCTCACGTTTCCCCCTTTCCCCTGCCCCTCTACTTTTCCAAGCATGATACCCTTTTCCAGACTCTTGTGTCTCCTGATAATATGTCTGGAGTACATAGATTTCTGCTTCTCTCCCAGATACCTGCTTCTTTTTTTTATTTTTCATTTTTTGATACTTGCTTCTAAAGAGCATTTTGTCTCTATTTCTTCCAAGACAGATTTGGTGTGTTTTTTGGGTGTTTTTTTTTTTTTTTTTTTTTGGTGGCAGACCATGGCACTTTCAATATTCTCCAGCACCACAAATGAAATGTATTGATTCTTTTTCTGTCTTCCTTATTCAATGTCCACCTTTCCCATGCATATGGAGCAAGTGAAAAATGCCATGGCTTAGGCCAGGTACATCCTAGTTCTCAAAGCAACATCTTTGCTTTTTAACACGTAGAGAGGTCTAGTGCAGCAAATTTACCTAATGCAATGCATCTTTTTTATCTCTTGACTCCTGCTTCCGTGAGCATTGATTGGGGTCCAAGTAAGACAAGATCCTTGACAACTTCAGCCTTTTCTCCATTTAAAATGATGTTACCTATTGGTCCAGTTGTCAGGCTTTTGGTTATCTTTACATTGAGTTGTAGTCCATACTGAAGGCTGCAAAGCTTGTTTTTCATCAGCAAGTTCTTCAAGTCCAAGCAAGGTTGTGTCATCTGCATATCAGAGATTGTTAATAAGCCTTCCTCCAGTCCTGTTGCTGCATTCTCATACATATAATGTGCTTGCTTCTCTGGTTATTTGCTCAGCATACAGATTGAATAAGTATAGTGAGACGATACAATCCTGATACAGAGCTTTATTTATTTTAAATCATGAAATATTCCTTTGTTCTGTTTTCCCAGCTGCCTTTTTATCCACATACAGATTCCAAATGATCACAATGTAGTGTTTTGGGATTCTCATTTTTCATAAGCCTGTTCACAGTTGGTTATGGTCCATACAGTCGAATGTTTTTTGCATAGTCAGTAAAATACAAGTAAATATCTTTCTGGTATTTTCTTGCTTTTAGCCAAGATCCTTCTGATATCAGTAGTTATATCCTTTGTCTCACATCCTCTTCTGAATCTTCTGGCAGTTCCCGGTTATTTTACTGCTGCAACCATTCTTGGAAGATCTTCAGCAATTGTTACTTGTATGTGATAATGATAATTGTTCTATAATTTGCACATTCTCTGTTGGGTCACCTTTCTTTGGAATGGGCACAAATATGGATCTCTTCTAGTCAGTTGGCCAAGTAGGTGTCTTCCAAATTTCCTGGCCTAGATGAGTGAGTACTTCCAGTGCTTCATTAGCGTGTTGAAACATTTCAATTGTTATTCCATCCATTCCGGGAACCTTGTTTTTGGCTATTGCTTTCAGTGCAGCTTGAACTTATTTCTCTGGAGTCATTGGTTCATTGGTTTTTCATTCACCTCTTGAAATGGTGGAATGTCGACCAGTTCTTTTTGGTACAGTAACTGTACATTCTTTCTGTGTTCTTTTTATGCTTCCTGAATCAAGTCAATATTTTGCCCATAAAATCTTCAATATTACAGTTTGAAGCTTTAGTTATTTCTTTCATTTTTTTACCTTAAGATATGATGCGCATGTTCTGTTCTTTTTTTAATTTTATAACTCTAGAGCTTTGTGCATTTCATTATAATGGTTGGCTTTGTCTTCTTGGCTGCTCTTTGAAAATTTCTGTTCTGCTCTTTGGCATCATTTCTTCCATTTTCCTTAGCTACTCTATGATTAAGAGCACGTTTCAGAATCTATTCTGACATCCACTTTGACGTTTTCCTTCTTTCCTGTATTAGTAAACTTTTGATTTCTCTGTGAATGTTGTTCTTGATGTCATCCCACAGCTCCTCGGGTTTTCTGTCATTAGTGTTTAATGCATCAAATCTATTCTTGAAATTCTTGAGATTCAGATGGGATAGACTCAAGGTTCAACTTCAACTTGAACTTGCATAGGAGCAATTAATGGTCTGTTCCATCCTTGGCCCCTGCCTTAGTATTAGCTACTGATATTGAGCTTTTCCATTTTTTCTTCCCACAGATGTAGTCACTTTTATTTCTGTGTATTCCATCTGAAAAGTCTATATGTTGTTGTAAAAAGGTATTTGCAATGAAGTCATTGATCTTATAAAATGTTGTCATGCCATCTCAGCTTCATTTCTATCACAAGTCCATGTGTTCCAACTACTGTTTCTTCGTCTTTGTTTCCAACATTTTCATACAGTGACCAATTACTGGAACGAAACATGCAATCAGTGCATGTTGATTGCATGTTTGATCAATTTCAGACATTAGTAAAATTCTTCGATGTCTTTATCACTAGATTTAGTGGTTGGTACATTATTTGAATAGTAGTTGTATTGACTAGATTTCCTTCCATGCCGGTAGTTATTACCTATCACAGATAGCATTGTATTTCAAGATAAATTCATTTTGCCAATGAATGTGATGCCATTCTTTTAGAATCTGTCATTTCTAGCATAGTAAGCCGTATGATTTTCTGATTCAAAATGGCCAATACCAGTCCATTTGAGCTCACTAATGTGTAGAACATCAATCTTTATGTATTCCATTTCCTTTTTGGTGATTTTCAACTTTAGATTCATATATTGTACATTCCCAATTCCAATCTTTAATGCATGTTTGCAGCCATTTCTTCTCATTTTGAGTCATGACTCATCAGCAAAGGAAGGTCCAGAAGGTTTTACTCCTACAGGCTTTACTCCATGCACATCATTATGGTTGACTATTTTGAGAAGGCTGACTTCTGAACTGAGGGCCTCATCTTCTGGCACTATCTTTGACAATGTTTTGCTGCTAATTATGATGTTATCAGTATCTGACAATGTTCTGCTGTTATCCGTAACGTTTATAGTGACTACTTCCTCTCAGGTGGACAGATGAGTCCTTCTTCATAGTCTGTTCTTATTATGGAAGTTCTGGTGAAACCTGTTCACATTGGATGACCCTACTGGTATTTGAAAACACTAGTGACATATCTTCCAGCATCACAGCAATACACAAGCGACCACAGTACAACTAACTGACAGACAAATGGTGGGAAAGCCATACTAGGCATTTTAAATCTAGAGACTGAATTTCATAATCACTCCAGTGTTTCTGCCAGAGTAATTTCTTGGATTATAATTGTCCTCTCCACTTACAGGATAATTCTGTTTGCTGCATTTTAACCAATGTGAAGGTTTCATACATGCCATTCTATTTTCTGATTTAAATTTTTAAAAAAACCCCAAATTATAGCTTTGCCTATGTGACTTTTATTGAGGAAATATTAACTCAAGATTATTTCAGCTTTGTTTACATATAGCTTGTTTCCTGAAAAACAATTTATATAGAGAGATGAGAACATGCATGGTGATGGATGGGATGCAAGAAATCTGACCTGTGAAGAGTAGTTCTTGCTGCCCTCTGTGTAAAGCCTTGGTATTGTTATTTTATTAGCAGTTGTTTGCTAAGCTTGATACTGTTTTTGATTAATTTTTAACATTTTGCTGAAAACAAGCCTTCCCCTGCTTTATTTCCTATCTTATTCCCCACATTCCTGAGGTTTGTATTTTGAGGTGGGCTTGCAGCTACTATTTGTTAAAAGATAAAAAGCTGCTTGATTGGTTTGAAGTTACTATACTGAATTTCTAAAATCATAATAGAACATAATTTTGGTACTTTTTGGTCCATCATTCCCCATTATAAGATCAATCTATCAAAGCTGAGTTGAGATTATTAAAAATCCCTTGACCTGCGAAAGCTTTATGGGTAAAGTAACATTTGTAGGTTTCTGGGGGGTTGTTTCTGTCATCCTTTATAAAACATTATTATTTTTTGTATATTAAGTGAAACGTGACATCTGTTAGAGTAACTTGATTTGTGGGTAAAACAATTCTAATAGTAACTAGTGAAAATAAGATTTCTTTGTCTTTCCTTATCCTTACAGAAGAATTGGAAGCATTCTATTATATACGCACATGTAATTCATATTAATATGGTAAAATTAAAAGTTAGAATATTATAGGATTTAAGGACTATTGTGTAATACACTATTATTATTGGTTATGGCTTTTAGTGGGTAGATAGAATTGACTCTTTTGCATTGAAAATCAGATACCCATTTATATACTTTTAGTTTTATCTGGAACATGATACCAAATTAGGGATAAAGTCACCCAGCAGATATTGTATTTACCTGGACTTGGTTAAATATAGTATTTCTTGTCATGATTGATCAGAATATTGTAATATAAACAATGTAATTTAATGAGTTATTCTTTGTTGGCAGTGAAAGTCTCTTGTGTTTAGAGATATTCTGGTTTAGTCTCCATATGATCTGTTAGTCTTATGTCAGCACCAAACTTCTGAATCTGTAGAATAATTCAAAATAATTTATATTATAAAGGTGTAATCAGCCAAAGACCACCTGGTGGAAGCCTCTAATTTGACAAAAGCAGATTTATTGACTTGTAGTAAGAGAGTGTACACCAGAGGAATCATGTAAGGTTTCTAGAGCAGAGGAGTGAGAGAAGTTTCTTTTGAAAGTTTAGGTTTACCACTGAATAATTCAGAGTAGGAAAGCCAAGATTCATTCTGGATTGGTAGTTGTTTCTGAGGCTGTTTGGAAGAAGTTGGGAGAAACCAGGGAGTGGGTACTGTTTACAAACAAGGATAATTTAGGAAGTGGGTATCTATAGTAGTAAATGAGATTAGCAAAGTGGACCTGGGGACGTCACTGGTATGAAAATGGTAATTATTTAAAGATACTTTGTTAGTCTGGGTACTGTAGAGAAACAAATCCACAGAAACTCATGTATAAGACAGAGTTTTATATAAAGGTTAAGTGCACATCAAGAAAACACCCCAATCCAGTGCTGCCCGAGCCCACAAGTCCAACATTAACCCATATGTCCGACACCAATCCAGAAAGTCCTCCTCCATCTCGCAAAACACACACTATGATGCCAACTGCAGGAGGAAAGCCAAATCAGTGAGTGAAACATGTAAGCATCTCAGCGCTGGCAGGGGTCTCCAGCACCCAGGGCTGCACCAGGGTAGGTCCATGTAGTTTTTCCTCAGGGATGCCTTGCAGGAGGTGAGCCTTGCCATCTGAAGCAGGAACTGGCTAAGGCAGCTGCATCCTGGCCAACCATCAGAAAGCAAAAGACCCGAGAACTAGAAAGGCAAGTCTCACCAAGCCATTCATCTCTCCACCCTTCAATTAACCCCACATGTGTTTAT
Organism: Echinops telfairi; assembly: GCF_000313985.2. NCBI lineage: Eukaryota > Metazoa > Chordata > Mammalia > Afrosoricida > Tenrecidae > Echinops > Echinops telfairi. Next base: position 3,125,656 of record NW_022111319.1, read on the forward strand.
TGGCCAGGTTGGCACAATAAATCTTAACTATCTCACACCTTCTATATACTAAGATGGAACTCAGTACATCCCACCTTAATTCTGTAAAAGAAAAACCCCACCAAATGGGTTTATAAGCACAGGCATAGAAGCTAGAATTTATAATACATTGCATAAGGGATTATGTCTACAAATGCTTATTAATTGACTTCATCTTACTCATTTACAAAGTGAAGCAAATCTCATAGGATTATTTTAAACTCAAATGAGATGTGTGTGGTTACTTTACAAGGTGTAAAATGTTATAAGAATCTGATTTGTAATTATATTAGATCATAGAGGCAGATACTTATGTTTGTGATGATAATAATGGCTCACAGATTACAGTGTTTCAGTTATCTTCATGAAAATATTATTCAGCTTATGTAACTATAGTGGAACTCTACTTTCACATTCCAAATTTAGTCTCATACCTAAGTCTTTTGACTCAATTCTGTATATTTTCCACCAAATTGCTTCAACGAAGTCAATAGTACACATTTTTTGTTGCCATAATAGAATCTCTCGTGAACCATTTCAAATCTTCTGAATTATTTTTAGTACTCAAATACCTATCACATTCCCAAGTAGTTTCTAGCCTCTACGTTAGAATCATAGTTTTCACATTGTTGTATTTATTGTAAATAAAGCATGGTAGAATATGGTATGAATTGGTATTAGTAAGAACTGACTTGACACCACGTAAAAGCAACAGTCATATTATTCCATATATTCTGAGCCCCACAATATGTAGCACTTTTACTAAAACATGAAGGGCCTGATTGTTGACACATAATATGATAAGAGCCTAGAGGTTGTGGTGGGAGAAGAGAATGGAAAGGTATCTTGAGGCCCTTTATTCTGGACCTTCTGTGAAAGTAACCATAGACAATATATAAATGAATGAACTTGTCTGTTTTTCAATAACAGTATTTTCACAAACAGACAGTAGGCTGAATTTTGTCCCCAAATAATAGTTGACAACCTTCTTTGCTATAGTAAGAAGTTTTGACTTTACCCTGTAGGCACCAAGGACACATTGGGTGGTTTTTTTGTTGTTTTTTAAAAAATATTTCCACTGGGGGCTCTTACATCGCTTATCACAATCCATATATTCAGCCAGTGTGTCAAGGACATTTGCACATATGCCACCATCATCATTTTCAAAGCATTCTCTTCCCACTTGAGCCCCTGATATTAACTCCCCATTTCTAAACCCCCTGCCCTGCCCTCCCTCCCTCATGAACTCTTGACAAGTTATAGATTATTATTTTCATATCTTACATTGTCTTCCATCACCCTTCACCCACTTTTCTGTTATTTGTTACCCTGGGAGTGGGGTATAGTTGATTCTTGTGATCGATTCCCCCTTTCTCCCCCAACCCTCCCCTAATCCTCCTGGTATCTCGACTCTCATTGTTGGCCCTGAGGGGTTTATCTATCCTGGATTCCCTTTATTATGGGCGCTTATCTGTAGCAGTGTGCATTTTCTGGTCTAATCTGATTTATATGGTAGAATGGAGGCCATGATAGTGGGGAGAGGAAGCACCAAAGAGCTAGAGGAAAGTTGTGTGTTTCATCGGTGCTATACTGCACCCTGACTGGCTCATCTCTTCCCTGTGACCCATTTGTGAGGGGATGTCCAATTGTCTACAGATGGGCATTGGATCTCCACTTCATGCCCCCACCCCCCATTCTCATTGGGTATGATTTTGTTCTGGGTCTTAGATGCCTGATACCTGATCCCATCCACACCTCATGATCACACAGGCTGGGGTACTTCTTCCATGTGGACTCTGTGGCTTCTGAGCTAGATGCCCGCTTGTTTATCTTCAATCCTTTAAGACCCCAGAGATGCTATATCTTTTGATAGCCGGGCACCACCAGCTTTCTTCACCACATTTGCTTATGCACTCATTGGGTGTTTTTGAATAGGGTAATTGAACTGAAACCTGCTAGAGCCAGAACTCCATGGTACTGCCTTGTTTATTGGGGTGTTAAAAACTTTCACCTTTGACAGAGTGCAGTATTTCAAATTTTTCATCATTTTTGTGAAAAATATTTGAGTTTTCCATCTCTCAAAGATTTTTGCCTCATATGGGCTCCAGGCTTTGTAGATTTTTAATTTGAAAAGATGGCTCATTTCAGACTGGGTTAAATTGGAGAAAAGAAAGGCAGGGCGAGGGAAGAGAAGGCAGAGAACTCAGAGGGGAGGCTTCTGTACACATAAACAGGAGATGATGTGTATAGAGGTGCTAGCAATAATAATAGAGATGACTGGATTGATTCATGTGAGATTATATAGAATAGATTAATTGAGTTTGTTTGGATATGATCATAAAAGAAGAAAAGTGAAACAATCTTAAGTTAGTACAAAGTTAAGGAAAAAGCTTATAATGCAAGGATAATGAACTTGTTTGGGGGAAGTCTCCATCTGCAGTACATCCAGGAGAGAGGATGGATGTGAATTAGAAAATAAAAACTATGGCACTGAGGAGAAAGGTACATTTAGAGATAAAAGATTAGAAAGAAATTAGTAGGTGGGTATATACAAAATGACTCAAGAGCACAAGAATAGGGAGAAGAAAGCTCAGGATAGAATTTGAAGGAGCCAGTAGCATTTCAACATGAGTAAGTCCATGTAGAAGAAATAGTAAAGAAACAGAGAAGCAAGGGTTTAGAGATGTAGGAAAATCTGGAATAATATTTTATGTCATAAGAAAACTAGGATTTGATCAACGTTCCCTATACAATTTAATTATTCCATAGAATGTATAATTATTAATGATTTTGAAAAGTTAAAAACTAAAATCAAAATTACCCTTTTAAAAATACTTTTACTTAATTCCACAAATATGTAATGAATATAAAATATGTGCAAAGCATTTTCCAGAGTGCTAGGGGCAGTCTTTGCTGTCAAGGAATTAATTTTTAAATTTGGGATGTCGAGACAGATGCTCAAATATTATAGTACAGGACATAGATATTGGTTTAGGGAAATGTAGAGTATGATGGTCAGGAGGGAGAAATGAAATTGATCATAGAAACAAGGAAAGGCTTTAAGGAATAGATGACCTTTATGGTGAATATTTTTAATGGCTTATTGCAACTTGTGAGCTAGAATAGGTGAGAGAATATATGTATAGGACAGGGTGGGAAGCATGTCTGATTTTTTTAAATGGAGAATTTATGCCTAGGAGGAATAGGAATTATAATTCGAAATTTTGTGAAGGCTGGGAACATACAAAATAAATACTTGACTATCTTTTGCCTCCGAAGGACTCAGCTAGGCCAGTTCTTGATACAGGGAGTCCTGATGGGGTAGTGGTTACGCATTTGGCTACAGTCTGCAAGATACATAGTTCTAAGCAACCACCCACTCCCTGGTGGAAAGATGGGGGCTGTCTGCTCTCATAAACAGTTGCAGCCTTGGAAGCTGTCTGTTCTTGTAAAGTTTATATTGTTATAAACCTATACAGAGTTGCTCTGAATTGGAATAAATTTGATGACAGCGTGTTTGGTTTAATTTGAATTACTTTAATAAAGGAAGGAGCCCTGGTGGTTGCGCATTGGGCCGCGATCCACAATCAAAACCATCAGTGCTCTGCTGTTCTGTGGAAGAAAGAGCAGGCTTTCTACTCCTGGGAAGATTAACTATCTCAGAAACTCACAGGGGCAGTTTTACCCTGTCCTACCGGGTTGCTATGAGTCTGCAGTGGCAAGGACTTGATGGCAGTGAGTTTGGTTTTTGGTTTGGTTTAATTAAATGAGCTCAGGTGGCACAGTGGTTAAGCATTCAGTTGCTAACCAAAACATCAGTAGTTTGAATGACCAATCACTCATAGTTAAAATATGTGGCAGTATGGTTCTGTAAAGATTTATAGCCTTGGAGACTGTGGGCCAATTCTACTCTGTTCTATAAGGTTGCTGTGAATCAGAATTTGCCATAGGGCCACAGGTTTTGGTATAGAATGCCTAATAAGGAGCCATTGTTGCACAGTGTCATGAAGTGATTAAGCACACAATCAAAAGAGTGGCAATTGAAACCCACAGGTTGATCCTCAGGAGAAAGATATAGTAGTCTTCTTTCCTGAATGGAAACCCTTGTGGAGCAGTTTACTCTGTCATATTGGGTTGCTATGAGTAGGAATCAACTTGATGACAATGGCTTAATATCTAATATTTACCTGGAGTATCTTTCACGTGCTTATTGGCCATTTGTATACCCTTTTTGGTGAAATATTATAGCAGGGCTGATTCTAATTTTGACTATTAAAAATGAAGCTTCTATTAATACTCATGTACAGATATTTTTGTGAACATAAGTTTTCATTTCTCTAGGTTAAATGCCCCAGAGTGCGACTGTGGATCGTATGGTAATTGCATGTTTAGTTTTTTAAGACACCTCCAAAATGTTTTCCAGAGTAACTGTAGCATTTTACATTTCTACCAGCAATGTACAAGTAATCAATTTCTCCACATCCTCACCAATGTTGTGTCACTAATTTTTATTTTTAGCTATTGTCATAGGTGTGTAGTGTGGTATCTTGTGGTTTTAGTTTGCATTTCCTTAATAGCTACTGATGTTGAACATCTTTTCATGTGTATAGTTTCCATCTGTATATTCTCTATGGACATGTCTTCATATATTTTACCCACTTTCTAATTGGATTATTTACTTTTTGTTTTACTATTGAGTTTTAAGAATTCTTTATATATCCTAGATACTAGTCCTTTGTTGAATATGTAGTTTGCAAATATTTTCTCTTAATCTATAACTTCTCTTTTCACCCCCTAGACGTAGGCTTTCAAAGGAAAAGTTTTTGGTTTTGATGAGGTCCATTTTATCGATTTTTTTTTTAACTTTTGTGGATTATACTTTTATTGTCAGATCTAAGAATTTTTTCCTTAGTCTCGGGTTTTGGAGATTATTTGCTTCCTCTTTCCCACTCCCCCCCCCCCACGAAGTGTGATGGCTTTATGCCTTACATTTAATTCTAAGGATAATTAATTGTTTAAGGTAAGGTCAAGGTTCATTATTACTCTCTGATTTTGGCCTACGGATGTCCAATTGTTCAGCACTTTTTTTATGGCTATCCTTCCTCTACTGAATATGACTTATCTTTGAGAATACTTGTGTAGGTCTATTTCTTAGACTTTTATTCTGTTCCATTGTTCTTTATAGATATATCCTTATCAGTACCACACTGTCTAAGTCCTCTAGTTTTATAGTAAGCCTTAACATGGGGGAGAGTAATTCCTATAACTTAATCTCTCTTAAAGTTGTTTTGAGCCTTTACCTTTCCTTTAAATATTAGGGTAAACTTTTCTATGTCTATACAAATCTTGCTGTGATTTTGATAGGTGCATTAACTACGTAAATCAATTTTGGGAGTTGTTAAATGCTTTTTATATCAAGTCTTTTAATACATGAATTTGATGTGTCTCTCCATCCATTATAGTCTTTGTTTTTATTATTTTGTAATTTTCAATATATGGATTTTCCACACGTTTTGTCAAGTCTCTACTTCAGTAATTTTTTTGGAGCAAATATAAATGGTATTGTGATTTAATTTTGGTTTCTGCCATGTGTACAGAAACACATTTGATTTTTGTGTGTTGATTATGTTTTCTGTAACATTATTGAACTCAGTTCTAGGGGCTTCAAACTTCCTTTGAAAGCATATTCTGTTTTCATTTTTAAAAACCACAATACAGTTATTAAATTGGGTGACTTGGCAGACTTTGCTCTGGTCGAGAACTTAAGGTTTGGGATAAGTTCTGTTTATGCTATTGGGGCACAGTTTTACTGGTGGGTCAAATGGTAATTTTTCATGTGTCTCTCCTTTTTAGAGAATCTAGTATAAGAATATTTATAAGAAATCACCCTGTGAAGTCAGATTAGCTTTTTACATGCTCGCTCTGCCACTTATTTGCTTTGGGACAAGTTATTTAGCCCCTCCATGGCTCAATTTCTGCATCTATAAAAAGGGGGTATAATGTACCCACTAAATAGGGTTTAAAAAATGTTGAGTTGATCCCAAATCACAGCGCTATAATATAGCCTCACAGAGTTTCTCAGGTTATACAGTTTGATGGGAGCAGACTATCACATCTTTCTCCCGTGGAGTGGCTGGTAGGTTCGAGCCACCTACAGTTTGGTTTGCAGCAGAGCACTTAAACACTGTACTGAGAGCCAGACTCCACTGCCATTGAGTCAATGAGAACATTTCAGAATGTGAGTTTCTGAAATTGTAACTGTGTTCGAGAGTAGAAAGACCTTTCTCCTGTGGAGCAGCTGGTGGTTTCAAACTGCAGACCTTGCGGGTCGTAGCCCAGTGCGTAACCAGTACGCCACTAGACCTCCTGTACTACACTACTGAGGCTTCTTTAATAGGGCTAAATATGGTAACTATGTAAATTGCTTAGAACAGTACCTGATACGTAAAAGTAATAAATAAAATGTTAACTGATGATATAAATAAGGGTTTATAAAGCTCTAGTAAAAAAAAAAACAACCCCGAAACCTTCTGGTCAGCAGACTATAGATAAAATGTTTAAATTTTTTTTCTTTAGAGTAAGAATCACTATCCATTAAGATCACCAGTTTAATACTAGACCTCCTTCCCCCCTTGTCTTTCTTCCTTATATCCCTCTCCATGCTGCAATGTTAGAGGACTGAGATCACAGATGAAATGAAAGGAAAGAGGAATAGGTAATCAGCTTTTCTGAATGAGGACCTACTATGCTAGTTTTTCTACAAAATTCATTTCACTTAATTCTCAAGATAAGTGGTATTATCTCTATTTTATATTTATGAAACCTTAGGCCACTTATTCTTTTCTCTGTGCTATTATTACATTTTTTTACAATATCCTTCTTCCAAAGTAAAGCTAGAGACAGCTATCCTAGTACTCTACCTGTTGGGCTACTTGCTTGGCCCTTTGATTTTCCCAAGATAATTACTGTGTTTTACCTCTTAAGTTCCCGTACCTTACTTACCCTCCACACAAATATGAAAATACACGTTTGCATGTAACATACTCATATTGAAGAGATACATGGCACCTGGAAAAACAAGGAAGAGGGTTGACTGCTTTAGATGTAATCCGTTTCTTTTATTTGGTTGGAGGTAAACATCGCTAATATAGTTAAACATAGAGTATTGAGAGGCAGCTGATGGGATAAAAGAACATTGGACCCAAGTTCAAACCCATTCTCTGTCACTTGTTAACTCTATGACTCTGAAATACTTGCTTCAACACTATGAATTTTAGTTTTATTATGTGTAAAATTGGGCATTAGGATAAAAATTATTCTTCAAAAAGTCCCTTCAAATGTTAGCACAATTCTATAATGGATACTAGTTTAAAAGTTAGAAAGGTAAACCGTAGTAGCTTGTAGGCTATGTCCTTCCCTGTTGTTAGTTGCCATCTAATTGAAATATTGCCAGATGATGTGCCATCCTCACAATTATTGATATGTTTGGGGTTAGCTATTGCATTATTCCATCTCATGGAAGGTGTTTATCTTTTTACTGTTATTTAAGGCTACCTTATTTGAGGGTCTAGAGCTAGGCTCTTAAGTCAAGATATGAATACTACATCGTGTGCCACACTGGACAAAGCTCTATAGTACTTGTAATTTTTCTAGCAGGATTTTTGCACGTTTTAAAATTATGGAATGGTATAGTGTAGTGGATTACTTAATATGACTCTTCGACCTATAGTTTTTTTAACTCCCACCAAATTATGAGGTAGGGCTGTGCATATGTGATGTGCTTGTGGCCCACCAGAGATTAGATGGCTTGCTAATGATGTAAATCAAGGTACCTGCCACTCTTGTTGGGATGGAACAATACAAATAGAGTTTATGGAACCCTGACTTGTGTGGATTTATTAGTCTTACCATTCTGCCAGGCTTCAAATGAGTCATCCCAGAAGCAGAAAGGGGGATCACACAATCACCAAGGAAGAACAACCAGGGGTGGAGCATATCCTTTGGGCCAGGATCTCTACTGGAAACCTCCACTACCGAGGAGGAAGAGCTGTAATGAGTAATAGTTGCAGAAAAGCAGCGCCACGAGAGGAGCAGGTTCAGGAGATAGCCATGAAGGTTTCATGGTCTACAAATCGAGAAAGCTTAAGTGCCACTGGGTAGGGGGCTTATTGGTGGAGTAGTGCGCCTCTCAGTCCTTGGTGCAACTCAGTTTGCCAACCTAGGGAACTTGAGCGAAGCACTTTGTGGCCAAGGCTTCCTGGCAGGATGAAGGGCCTCTAAGCACTTAATTGCTGCAAAAAGGGCTTTGTATTACCTACCAACTATGGCAAACATCAATTGGGGTCACAGGGCCAAAAGGCCAAAAGCCAAGGAGATGTGCATGCAGGGATTGCTGGGAAGAGAAAAGAAGGGACTGTCTGTCCTGTGATTGAAGAACTTTATACCGAGTCATTTCTGTTCATGAATTGTAACTTGTTTCTTCCCTAAGAAACTCCAGCGTCATGAGCTTTGTCTGAGTTTTGTGTGCTACAATGGCCCCAACAGAGGAATAAAGAGTAGTGTGGAAAAACTGTGTCAGAGTTGGTTAAAAAAAGAAATTGGAAGATGGAGGCCTTTTGAACCTCCACCTCATAGAAATCGAGTGTGATCTGTTGATTTGTATTTTCCTGTCCTTTGTGCAGTTAGAGGAGTTCAGATACCACAGCAATGCCATTTTTACAGAAGGTTTGTTCATGGAGGGGATGATAAAGAAATGAATAAAGTAAGGAAAGGATTTCATTTCTGTAAAAGACTCAGGTTATCAAAATTAGGAGGGTAAAGCTATTATTGAAGAGTACCTGAAGACAGTTATACTCTGGCTTGGTTTTATTAGTTTGGACCATAGTAGTGGTTACATATAGGCTACTAACTGCAAGGTTAGCAGTTTAAAACCACTAGCCCCTCCAGTGGGATAAAAATGAGACTTTCTACTCCTGTAAAGAGTTACAGTCTCAGAAACCCACAGCGGCAGTTCCACCTTGTCCTGTAGTGAGTCAGAATCGACTTGAGGCAGACAGTATGATTGACTTGGTTTATCCCATATTGTAATTTTGAAACAAATAGATTTTGAAATAGATAGGTTGTATTATAGTGAAATGGTACATTATTATACATAAATTTAGCTTTTGACATTTTTCTGTCTTTTATGAAGACTATTCAGAATCCTTAATTGCTAAAGTTTACTCAATTGTATTTTTAATATGTTAATAGAAAAGATCAATTTCATTAGAATCTGTACACAAATTTTGTTACTTGCTAATTATTTAATTTGTTAATCTTGATGTAAGTGGAGACTTCTTATCAGATAACTATGACTATAAGCTCTTCTTTTTATGGTTCCTTAAGAACTAGCACCCTATAATAGTGTTGTCAAGGGATAGGAATGAAATAGAAGGGAGCTGATTTTTTCCTCTTTGTTAGGGATATTGGTAAAAGTAATGTGTTTTTAAATGTTAGAATGAAGGATAGAAATGTAATAAAAAGATCTATAATGGAAGAAATGACTAGAAATTCACTGGGGAAAAGATTAAAGGTTAAGTACAGATTTATAAATATTAAGTATAATGCAACAAATTGATCAAAGTGAGCTGGAAATTTTAACGTAAAGCTATGTAAAAACTTGGAATGGGGATAATGTTTAAAGTCTTGTAAGGTGGCTATCCAAACCCGTTGACATTGATTTGATTCCTACTCATAGTAACCCAGAAGGACAGAGTAGAACTGCCATATAAGGTTTCCAAGGCTATGGTCTTCATGGAAACAAACTCACGTCTTTCCCCAAGAACCGGCTGGTTGGTTTCAGCCTCTGGCATTTGGCATTGTAGCTGAGTCCTTTAACTGTGATGCTACCAAGATGGCTATATAGTTGATCTTTGAACAATATTAATTTGAACTGTGTATACATGAATTTTATTTAAAACATTGTGTGATGTTTCTCGATTCTGTATGAGCTAAGTGCCACACTCATACTGGAAATGTTCCCATGAAGAAGAGAAAACCCATAACACTGTAAGTGAAAGTTCAATTGCTTGATTGAGGTCTGCATCGGTGGTTGCCTGCCATGTCAAGATAACGATGAATCTAGTGTAAACCCTTTTAATGAAAGAAAAGGAATTTTAAGAAGTCAGGCATTAAAACCTTTCTTTTTTTTATGAAAAACCTTTGTATATCATATTGAAAATGCAGCTTTTATGTGGGTGCAGTAGGTTTAATTCATATAACGTACAAAATGTGTTAGTTCTTTATATACTTGATAAGGTTTTGGTCAGTTAGAGGCTTTTAGTAGTTAAGATTTGAGGGAGTTAAAAGTTATATTTGGAGTTTTGACTGAGCACACAAACTACCTCTTAAATAAGCCCGGTTAAAATTTCTTTTAGAAGATAATTTTATTGGGGGCTCTTACTGCTCTTATAACAATCCAGGCATCAGTTATATCAAGTATATTTGTACATATGTTGCTAGCATCATTCTCTAAACATTGAAATTTTGGTCTGGGTTAAAGGTAAATTCAAAAGATCCATGTGGTGCAATAGTTAAGTACTTGGCTGCTAATCAAAAGGCTAACAATTCAAAGCCACTCAGCAGCTTTGCTGGCGAAAGAATTGGCAATCTGCTTTCAAAAAGATTACAGCCCAGAAAATCCCATGAGACAGTTCTACTCTTTTACTTGGGGGTCCCTGAATCAAAATGCCACTCAGTAGCAGTCAACAACAACAAAGGTAAGTTCACAAAACTGTAGTCTCTGAAGGCTGTCAATTTTAATGAAGTTAACATCCTTAGGATCATATCAAACTAAATTTATTTCCTCTTTATAATCTAATGCTGTAAGGCAGCTATTTTAAGGAACCTAATGCAATGTTTAAAATCTTGAGCTGTGTTCATGGGAGTATAGTTTCCCGATCAAAGGAAATAATTTACTATTTTCTGGGCTGATCATACCAAGGGAATATTGTGCTCAGCTGTTATGATTTTAAGAGACTCGGTGCTTGATGAACTGGAGAATTTTCAGAGGACAGTAACTGCAGCAGTGATTTTGGTAAAGGGATATTTTTCTTTAGAGAGTGGTAGGAAAGAGAGGTTTCCTACAGGCAATTATGTCTGTAGGTAATCACATGTTGAGAGAAGATTTAAGTGTCAAATAATGAACTAGTTACTGATTATGGTTCATGGCAACCTCATGCGTATCAGAGTAGATCTGTGCTCCATAGGGGTGCCCAGAGTTGATTTTTCAGAAGTAGATCCCCAGGTCGTTTTCCAAAGCTCCTCTGAGTAGATTTTGTCCTAGAGAGAAAACACACATTCTATAAAATTAAAATTAAGACATTTATTGAAAATCTAGAGATAGTTTGGACTGGGAAGTTGACCAAATTCAGAGACTGAAGGTGGCTATTCTGTTGGATAGTCAAAATGTCATGATGATGCTTTGGGGATCTCAAAGGGAAAATATTCGGAGAGGATTCAGCATGATCATGTGCCTTATTAAGAAGTTGTTTTAAGACAATTGAAAACTATTGGTGAGAAAAAAGGCCATGTAACTTGCACCAAGAACGTTTTCTTTCATTACAGCAATGAAGTTTTTTATTGTTTGAGGATATAAGGGCTATCCTATGAAAATTTCATTGGTAAACATTATCTGATTCACCTTAGTGCCCTGACCTTGCCTCTTGGAATTCCTTGAGAAAGACAAAACTGGCATTTTGATGTGGTGTAAATCAGAGTATGGAAACACCACCTTCAGAAATGTGTAGATGTAGATGTAGTATATGTCAAGAAACAGTAGCTTCACATTCTGATATTTTTATTTAATATAGGTTTCTATGATCTTTATAGCAATATTTTTTTGCTTCTATTGTATTTGCCTCTCTAATTGGAAAGTCTTAAAAGTTGCGAAAATGTTTGACTAAACAAATAAATAAAAAAAGGAGCACCAAGTTTAGGGCCCAAAGGAATATACTGCCATTGGGTCAATTCTGACTCATAGCAGCTCTATAGAATAGAGTAGAACTGACCCTTTCCCCCGCCCCCTCCCCTACACACACCCCATCACCCACCACCACCTCTGACCATATCATTGTTTCTGAGCCTGTAAATCCATAGAGGGGTAGAAAGTCTCATCTTTCTCCTATGGGGAGCTGATGGGTTCATACTGGTTAATAGTCCACAGCAGAACCCACTACACCAGGATCCTTAGAGGAAAAATAAGTTTGTAATTTTTTTAGACAATTCTTATGCCAATAGATGGCACTCTAAAAAAAAAAACAACCCTCAATTTGCTCAGAAAAAATGGCGTGGTTTCTCTTAGCCAAATTTTTATGCCAGTAGATGGCAGTGTTGGTGCAAAAATCAAATTACAATGAGACCTGAGGTGGTTTTTTAACTCGAGGCCTTCACATTCTAATATACTGTGCAGAAAATTACCTATGTGCATTAAAAAAAATCCACCTATGTCCATTAAGTTTCTAAAGAATCACTAATAATTGCATGTCAAGTTGACTGCCTGAAAAAGTAATGGTACCCTTAATGGCTACATATGTATGCCACTGGTATACTCGTGGGAGGTCAAGCTTCATCTTCAAGCATAGCATTCCCCATCTTACCAAGTAAGATATTTCTTAATATGCAGCCTGTTTATTTCCCATAATTAGCTCTGATGGTGTAGTGGTTGCACGTTAGGGTGCTACCTGTAAACTCAGTGGTTTGAAACTAGCTGGTCCACGAGCGAAAGATGGGGCTTTCTAGTCCCTTAAAGAGTTTATCTTGGGAACTCACAGAGGCAGTTCTACCTTGTCCTGTACAGTCACTGTGCGTAGGCCTTCACCGATGGCAGTGAGTTTTGAGTATTAGAAAAGTGAAAAAAGTTCAGCTACATTGACAAGTATTTGCCCCTGGACGTCAGTCAGTACAGTCGAGCCTCACTTGGCTTTACAGTGATGATCAGACAGGCTGAAAAGGGAAAGTGAAAAAAGGAAATGGACTTGACAATGAATTTGTACTTTGATACTACACTTGATCTTAGCCAAAATGCTGAAAAGTGATAAATTTGAACTTTGGAAAAGCCATCAAACGCAATAGTATGGAAGCTCAGTATTTCTAGAGGACTCACCTTGTACTTCTTCTGAGTGCCAGGGAGGTGACTGGAGCATAAATAACTGTTGACCTAGGTATCATTAAATCCAATGACTGGTGCGTTCAGCAATGACATATCTTGGAAATCCTGATGACTGTCCCATGTAAATGTCCTAAAATGAACACACACACTCTCTTTAAAAGTATTTTAAGAAAAAAGATTTATTGGAAAGTACATCAGTATTCCTTATTGGGAAGACATTAAAATTCACAGAGCAAGGATGGCCATTCCATTGAATAATGAAGAATCATA
>NW_022111319.1:3139190-3142454 GCF_000313985.2 Echinops telfairi
ATGGGGAGCTGATGGGTTCATACTGGTTAATAGTCCACAGCAGAACCCACTACACCAGGATCCTTAGAGGAAAAATAAGTTTGTAATTTTTTTAGACAATTCTTATGCCAATAGATGGCACTCTAAAAAAAAAAACAACCCTCAATTTGCTCAGAAAAAATGGCGTGGTTTCTCTTAGCCAAATTTTTATGCCAGTAGATGGCAGTGTTGGTGCAAAAATCAAATTACAATGAGACCTGAGGTGGTTTTTTAACTCGAGGCCTTCACATTCTAATATACTGTGCAGAAAATTACCTATGTGCATTAAAAAAAATCCACCTATGTCCATTAAGTTTCTAAAGAATCACTAATAATTGCATGTCAAGTTGACTGCCTGAAAAAGTAATGGTACCCTTAATGGCTACATATGTATGCCACTGGTATACTCGTGGGAGGTCAAGCTTCATCTTCAAGCATAGCATTCCCCATCTTACCAAGTAAGATATTTCTTAATATGCAGCCTGTTTATTTCCCATAATTAGCTCTGATGGTGTAGTGGTTGCACGTTAGGGTGCTACCTGTAAACTCAGTGGTTTGAAACTAGCTGGTCCACGAGCGAAAGATGGGGCTTTCTAGTCCCTTAAAGAGTTTATCTTGGGAACTCACAGAGGCAGTTCTACCTTGTCCTGTACAGTCACTGTGCGTAGGCCTTCACCGATGGCAGTGAGTTTTGAGTATTAGAAAAGTGAAAAAAGTTCAGCTACATTGACAAGTATTTGCCCCTGGACGTCAGTCAGTACAGTCGAGCCTCACTTGGCTTTACAGTGATGATCAGACAGGCTGAAACGGGAAAGTGAAAAAAGGAAATGGACTTGACAATGAATTTGTACTTTGATCCTACACTTGATCTTAGCCAAAATGCTGAAAAGTGATAAATTTGAACTTTGGAAAAGCCATCAAACGCAATAGTATGGAAGCTCAGTATTTCTAGAGGACTCACCTTGTACTTCTTCTGAGTGCCAGGGAGGTGACTGGAGCATAAATAACTGTTGACCTAGGTATCATTAAATCCAATGACTGGTGCGTTCAGCAATGACATATCTTGGAAATCCTGATGACTGTCCCATGTAAATGTCCTAAAATGAACACACACACTCTCTTTAAAAGTATTTTAAGAAAAAAGATTTATTGGAAAGTACATCAGTATTCCTTATTGGGAAGACATTAAAATTCACAGAGCAAGGATGGCCATTCCATTGAATAATGAAGAATCATATTTTCCAGTATAGTTGAAGTAGGGACCCAAGGCAGAAAATTTTAATCTACTGAAAAATCTGAGAGCTAGATTTAGCAGAGATTGGCGGATACCATGTTGGATTCCATGACTGGTTAAGGGTATGAAATTATCGGCGAATATGTAATTCATTTAATTACAGGATGCTTACACAACAACAGGAGGGCAGATTTTTCATGGACCTTCTTATTACGATTGTTTTCTCAAGCACTTCTGTTTTTGGAAGCTCATTGTAAAGACATTTTATTGAAACTTATTCAGTGTCATAGAAACATGCAGTATACCACTGAAAGGTGGTGACTGTGCATGAGGAGCTGCATTGGATAGGAATAGAGCCAGGTCTCCTTCATAGAAGACAGACATTTCTACTATTAAATCCTTGTGTCTGTAATTTAAGATTTACAAGAAAAGCCAAACAGCCAAACATACTGCCATCTAGTGGATTTTGACTCGTAGAGATCCTATATAATGTTTCTGCAGCTTTATAAATTTTTATGGGAGCTGCTTCAGCATTCTCCCTCAGAGCATCTGGTGGATTTAAACTGCCAACCTTGTGGATAGCAGTCCAGCCACACAGCAAGTCTTATAGAACTTAGCAGAGTTCAACAGAAGTGAATGGTCATCTGGTTATATGCTTCTGTTGTTTGGTGCCATAGAGTCAACTCTGACCCATAGCGACCATATGTACAACAGAACGAAACAGTGCAGTCTTGTCTCCTCCTCACAATCATTCTTATGCCTGAGCTCATTGTTGCAGCCACTGTGACAATGCATCTTGTTGAGGGCCTTCCTCTTTTTTGCTCTCCTTCCACTTTACCAAACATGATACCTTTCCCCAGGGACTAATCTCTCCTAACAATATGTCCAAAGTATGTAAGACGAAGTTTTGCCATCCTTGCCTCTAAGGAGCACTTGGACCTTACTTTTTCCACTACAGAGCAGTTTGCCCGTTTAGCAGTCAATGGTACTTTCAATATTCTTCTCCAGCACCACAATTCAAATGCATCTATTTTTCTTTGGACGTCCCGAATAAGAACACTGAATAAGTGTCCAACTTTCACATGCATATAATGTAATGGAAAATGCTCTTGCTTGGGTCAGGAGCACCTTAATCCTCAAAGCAACATCCTTACTCTTCAATACTCTAAAGAGGTCTTGTGCAGCAGCTTTACCTAATACAATACATCTTTTGATCTCCCCACTGCTGCTTCCATGAGCATTGATTGTGGTACCAAGGAAGACAAAATTCTTGACAATGTCAACATTTTCTCCCTTTATCATGATATTATCTATTAGGTCATTTGTGGGAATGTGGGTCTTCCGTACATTGAATTTTAATCTACACTGAAGGCTGTAGTCCTTTATTTTCATCAGAAAGTGCTTCAAGTCCTCCTCACTTGCAGCAAGCAAGGTTGTGTCACCTGCATACCACAGGTTTTTAATAAGCCTTCCTCCAATTCTTCATATAGTACAGCTTCTCTAATGATTTGCCCAGCATACAGACAGAACAAGTATGGTGAGAGGTTACAACCCTGACATACACCTTTCCTGATTTTGAACCATGCAGTAAACCCTTGTTCTGTTTGGACAATTGTCTCTTGAGTAATATACAAGTTCTAAATGAGCACAGTGAAGTGTTCTGGAATTGCCATTCTTCTCAAGGTTATCCACAAATTATTATGATCCACACAGTCGAATCCCTTTGCATAGTCAATGAAACACAAGTAAAGCATCTTTCTGGTATTCTCTTCGAGCCAAGATCCATTTGACGTCAACAACAATATCCCTCGTCTGACATCCTCTGAATCTATTTCAAATTTCAGGCAGTTAGTTCTCTGTCAGTGTACTGCTACAACTGTTGTTGGATGATCTTAAGCAAAATTTTACTTGCATGCAGTATCAATAATATTATTCTGTAGTTTGAGTATTCTGTTGGGTCACTTTCTTTTGGAATGGGCACAAATATGGATCTCTTCCAGTCAGTTGGCCAA
>NW_022111319.1:3142554-3163279 GCF_000313985.2 Echinops telfairi
TATTTCATCAATTCTTGAAGCCTTGGTTTTGGCTAATGCTTTCAGTGTAGCTTGAACTTCCTGTTTGAGCACCATTGGTTCTTGATCATGTTACCTCCTGAAATGATGGAATACCAACGAATTCTTTTTGGTACAGTGACTGTATTCTTTCCCTTTCCTCTTGATGCTTCCTGCATCGTTCAGTATTTTCCCTGTAGAAGCTTTTTAAAATTGTGCCTCAAAGATTAAATTTTTCTTGAGTTCTTTCAGTTTCATATGTGCTGAACGTTTTTTCCTTTTGGTTTTCTTATTCTAGGTTCTTGCACATTTAGTTTTATTTGACTTTGTCTTCTCAAGGCAACCTTTGAAATTTTCTATTTACCTCCTTGGTCTCATCATTTCTTCAATTTGCTTTAGCTGCTCTACAATTAAGAACAAGTTTCAGAGTCTCTTCTGACATCCACTTTAATCTTTTCTTTCTTTCCTGTCTTTTTATGTGGTTATAGAAAAGAACGCTTTTGCATGGTGTTTGGAGGGTAAATAGAAAATTTGGCAGAAGATTAGCCTTACTTGGAGAGTTTGCTATAAGTCAGCATTGGTTGTTTTTTGTTTGGATGCCAGAAGGTCACGATGAGGGCATTTAGTCTTTACTGTGCGTGTTAGGTGGGCTGGATCTTATCTCAGCCAATTCTGAAACCCCAGCTGCCTCCTTGTCTTAATTAAGCAAGAAAATGGCTATTTACCTAATATGGTAGATAGTTATTGGATATATCCCACATCATTAAAATAACAGACAAGTCACTCCAAACTGACACCATAATCCTAAGCATAGAGGCTAGGATTTGCAGTCTATCACAAAATGTGGGCTATGGCTAGAAGGACCATATTTATGTAAATCACTGCATTGTAGACCTTACTTGAATCGTAAAATAATTTTGATCTATCACTGCCATAAGCCACATCATATCTTGTGTTTCATAAGTGAACAATTTGGAAGCGCATCTTGCAAAATTATAAAGAAGGATTTAGGAGACATGATAAATTTCAAATAGATTATTTTAAATTTAAATACATTTTGTACATATACTTGATTAACTTATCCAAGTTGAACTTGTCCACATTGTTATATACAAAAATATATTTTGACACCAAGTTTCTGTTAAAAAGAAAGTTTTCAAGAAGTTATAAGACAAAGTTATGTTCACATCACCACATCAAAGAATATATCCTATAAAGATGGTTGGGACATGACTTTGACCATCTCATACCCCAGATTAGAAACTCATAACTTTAATGCACTCTGTTTTTAAAAGAGTTACCTGATCCCTAACACTAGTGGATAGAGAAGTATACTTTTTTTTAACCCAACATAACTTAGGTTACTTGGTTATCCTGCTGTAACCATTAATTTTGGAATTGTTTTGCCATTTGACTTTAAGACTGTAATACTATATTCCTTAAATAAAGGACAGAATAATAACACCCTTTATGATGCTTTTGAAATGATTAAATATAACCATGATCCTTATAACACCCATTCAGGCAGTGTCTGAACACATATACTATACATACATGGTCCCAACCCCCATAAAGCCTATTACATTAAAAATTCAAAGTATATGGTTTATAATAATAAATGGCACTACTCTGTGTGCATCGAAGCATTATTGTTGTTGTATTATTATGTTGAAAATGTTTTATGTCTCTGGACATGTTCCTTTGATGTTTGTTATGCATAGAATCGTACACTACATTCTACATACTAAGACAAGCATATGCCTAACTGAAGTTAGATACAAATGTTTCCTAACTGTCCCAACTTAAATACAGATTCAGTTTGAAGACATATTTAGGAAGGGAAATTATTTGTAATCCAGGAACTGCATATAAATCTAGATCTAGATAGATATGGTGCTTGCACAGTATCTAAACATATAATGCCGTATTTCACGGAACATACTGTGGGTGTTAATGGTTGCAGAACTATGATTAATTATACACCCATTCCTCATTTATCGACATGTTTAGGTCCCAAGGACCATGTTGTTGGACAAAATCAGCATTAAGTTGGGGTTTGTCCTTATCCTCAGTGCCCATGCACACACACCCACACCTTTACCCACTAACCTTCCCACCCCCATCCAGGTTGCTCACTAACCTGTCATACAACCCAGTTACATCTTAGGGGGGTGGGGTGTGTGTGTGTGTGTGTGTGTGTGTGAGTGAGTGATGTTGGGCATTCCCTCTCCACCATGCCTTCGTGTAATTTGTAGGGGCTGTAGGTGGTGGTGGTTGTCAGATATTGTCGGCCAATTGTTCTGGGCAGTAAAGTCACTTACCTTCTCTGTGCCCTGGCCCCACCCTCACAGCCTCACTCAGGCACCTTTAGGCACTCACTTGCCCTTTCCCTGTCTGCATAATAAGGTCTTATCATCCCACCTTTGGCCTGTACCCTCTGTCTGACCAGGGCATCATGGAAGAACTAAAGAAGGCATTCTGTGGCTGGTTGTCTATTGTCCCTCATGTGGTATGGCTGTCACTGAGGCCCCAGGCTTATTCGGGGTAGCCTGTGGATGGTGCCACAGGCCTGGTGGCATCCTCACACAGGGCCCAGTCCATTTGGAGGATCTACCTGAGAACTTTTTCAAACTTGGAAATGTGAAATAGCAGTGAGGCGTACATATGAGGGGGTAACCCTCCAAAATGGAATTGCGCTGGGTGGAGCAGAACTTTCCAAGTATGAATTTTCCCCACTAGGCTAACATCAAGCAAATCACTCTGTTAGGGTACCTAGTGGCGTCACCTGGGAAGGTTCTCTCTGGTCACAGTTAATTTTTTTTTTTTATAAAAGCAGTTTCGCTCAAACCTCATTTTTTGTAATGGCCGATTTAAGCAGCTGTGAAATTTTGTTTCCTGCTTGGGAAAAATTGCTGCAGAAACTGTTGTGATGTTGAACACAGCTTACAAGGACAGTACTATGGGAAAAACTCAAGTGTATGAGTAGGTTTCTTGGTTCAAAAAAGGTGAAAAGACAGTTGATGACCAATCTCATTCTGGAGGTCCGTCAACTTCCCGAATAGATGAAAATATTAACTCGTAGTGCATTTGGAGTTTGTTTCACCAGGTCAGACTGTTAATCAAGCTTTCTATTTTGAAGTTCTGAAAAGATTGCATAACAGTATACGACAAAAAAGCCTGATTTGTGGCAGATTGGGGACTGGTTCTGCCACCATGACAATGCGCCTGCTCAAGCAGCTATCTCATTGCTCCAGTTTTTGGCAAAAACCGTATGCATCTCATACTGCACACACTGTACTCACCTGACCTCGCTACGTGCAACTTCTTTTTGTTTCCATGAATGATGAACATGAAAGGACAGCAATTTGATGACGTAGAAGAGATGAAGAAAAAAACGAGGGGGTGTCCTGTCAGTCATCCAAACAGATGAGTTTGAAAAATATTTCCAAGAATGAAATAGTAGATTTTACAAATGCATTAAGTGTAATGGAGAGTACATTGAAGGCGATAAGGTTGTTTTGTATAAAAAGCTAAATACATAGCCTGGGCAGGGGGGGGATTCTCGTTTTTTGGGGGGTACCCCATTGTATAAGAAAACTTTTAAACTAATGACATAAATTTTAAACTTATTACATAACTACAAATAATAATTAATATGAATTGGTTTAATAGTAGGAATAAAAAAGTACAATGAAATCAAAGCAGACATAAGGATGCATGGATATGTTCTCATTTATTTGTACAGAAAACACTTCAGTTATGAACAAGTTACAGTCTTAAATATGTCTTTTGAAGTTGAGTTTGTACATTACGTCAAAACAGTTAATTGTGGTTTGTATCTAATATCAATTCGTCAAATGTTTGTCGTAGTATATAGTCTTCCTTTCTATCATAGCAACCCTATAAGGCAGAATAGAACTGCTCCTTTGGGTTTCTGAGGCTATAAATCTTTACAGGAATAGAAAGGCTGATCTTTCTCACAAGGAGCAGCTGGTGGTTTTGAACTGCTGTCCACCAAGGTTCCCCTCTTCAAATCATATAAGGTTGCTATGGCATTGTAGTATGCTATGTGTTGGGTTATTAACTGTAAGGTCAACAGTTCAAAATCTCCAGTTGCTCCTTGAGAGAAAGAAGGGGCTGTCTATTCCCGTAAATAGTTACAGTCTTGGAAACCTGAAGGGGCAGTTCTACCCTGTCCTTTAAGATTGCTATGAGTCAGAATCAACTTGATGGCAGTGAGTGAGTGATAAATCAGAATTGAGGCATGAGGTACCTTTCTATGCATAACAAACATTAAAGAAACATTTTCAGATATATTGAAACATTCTAAACATAATACAGTAAATATAATAATGTTTTTATGCATATCAGAAAGTAGCACCATTTGTATGTCGCTTCAATTTTTTAATGTAACAGGTTTTTTAGGAGGGTGGTTTGTAGCTATGTAAGTTGGACATTAGTAAGTTGGGCCTACACGTAGTTGTCGTATTTTAATACTGTATTCAACTTTGCTACATGTTGGAAGATAAATTGTATATCTCAATCTGAATTATGGTTACAGTAGAAATAAGAGAAAACAATTCACTCAAATAGTGCATTTGATAGAGACTTTCTTACGCAATGTAGTGTATGTGCTTTTATTGTTACTTTTGAGAAAAGGAAAAGTGGATTTGAACACCCCCAATCCACAAAAGAGCTATATGATAATTATGCTAGTAAGCAAAGTTTTGAGACAGAAGAGCCAATCCTGTCCCCCACACCAATTTAAAAGTTATTCAAGAGCCAAAAAGATTATTTTTAAAAACAAATGAAACCACCATTATCTGATAATATCCTTTTAAATGTTATAAAAACAAATGAAACCACCATTATCTGATAATATCCTTTTAAATGTTATAAATAAAACTTAGTTTTTCATTTTCAATTTCACTTCAGAGCCACATGTGCATATTGCAAGAGCTGCATATGGCGTGAGAGCTGCTGTTTGTTGACCCGTGTGCTAGAAAAATGAGATCTACTTCTTTTTATTAGTCAAAAATGAGCCCTTTTTGTTGTTTCTTTATATTCCTTTATCAGCTATTAACAACTGGGGAAAAGATCCCTGGTAATGCATGGGGGTTGCCTACTGTTTTTATGCAAATAATGCATCAAAACTCAACCCCCCCCCTTTGTTAGTCTGGGTAGACTAGAGAAACAAATCCATAGAAATTCATATGTATATGGGAGAGTTTTATATAAAGGGCAATTGTACATTAGGAAAGCATCCCTGCCCAGTTCAGTCCAAGCCCATATGTCCGACATTAGCCCATATGTCTGATACCAATCTATAAAGTCCTCTTCGGACTCATGAAACACATGCATGATGCTGAATGCAGGAAGATCACAGGCCAGTGGGTGCAAAGTCAGTGGTGGTAGAAGCTTCTCAGTGCTGGCAGGGGTCTTCATGTGGCTCCTCCAGTTTCCAGGGCTGCATCAGGGTAGGTCATGTGGCTTCTCCTCAGGGATGTTTTGTAGGAAGTCAGCCTTGTCAGTGGAGTCTCCAAGGGAGTGAGCCCAGAGAGCAAAGTGTTTCCCATCTCCAAGAAGGAAAAAAGGAATTTCCAGAATTCTGAGGAGAACGCCATGCCCACACAGAGGCCTCATTGGCTATGTCTTGATTTGACAGGCCAGACTCCACCCCTTCACTCGTAATCCTATCAAACTGACACCAGATTATGTATCTGCCACACCACTCTTGCACATTAGTTTCTTATATATGGTATGTGCTATATACAAGGGGGTTTCAGAAAGTTTATGGAAAAATGGAATTAAATGATGTAATTCCATTTGGATGCCCCTTAATATGTTTGCACATATGTTATTTAACTAGGTGCATTAAATGCAAAATGTACAATACCCTATTCGATACCTGAATAAAACAATAAATAGTACTGGGAAACCGACTAAATGGAGAATACATGCAAAAGTGAGTGTTTATGGAATTCCTGAGTGGAGTCAAAGGCTTGCTAACATTACCTGTTGAGTGGACTGAGAAAAATTTATAGATTTTGTCATCTCAGGGAATAGATAAATACAGTTTTGAAAATTTCTGAGGTTATATGTGCAACACATTAGAACATTTTGTAACTGTTATGAGTAGCAAGGAACCCAGGTGGCACTGTTGGGGTAAGTATTGAACTGCTAACTGAAAGGTTGGTGGTTCAAACTCCCCAGCTACCACGTGGGGAAGTTATATAGATGGGGTTGCTGTGAGGCAGAATCACTCAGTGGCTGTGGTGGCTCAGTGATGACTCAAAATCCAAACCAAACCTAATTCTGACAAGTCAGTTCTGCCTTATAGCAACTGTATAGGACCAAGTAGATCTGCTCCTCTGGGTTTCTGAGGCTGTAAGCCTTTGGGAGAGCAGAAAGCTTCATCTTTCTTCTATGGTGGTTTCAAACTGCAGACTGTGTAGTTAGCCCCCCAATGTCTGACCCACGACACCACCAGAGCACTCTCAGTGATGACTAGGGGGAGACTCCAATAGAAAACATATATTTAAGTTAAAAATGTTTGGTTAAAAGTATTCTGTAACTATTTACACTGTTTCTTTCACGACCTCCCCCCAAAAGCCACCTCCAGATTCCTTACCCATTGGACCTAAATATTAGTCTGAGTAACTAAAAAATGGAGGAAAAGTAAAACTGAAATGGACACGGAGTCTTTAGTGACAAACAAGTTTATTTCAAACATATGAAAAAAAGATTTCATGAAAAATTTTAAACACTTTCAACCCAAAGAGACTGGTTTCATTTCTTTTTGTTCTTTCTAAATTTTATCCATTTATGTACACATATCTTTACATAATTTAAGCCATAGTCCACATCCAATCTTGTTTTATATACCTTGTTTTATAGTTCTTAAAATTTTCTACATTGCTATAGTTTTGTATATTTTCACTATTAATGCTTACATATTAGTCCATTGTATAGTTTTTAATTATCCATTCTTATTAACTGCACTCAGTTATTTTAATGAACACACCAGTGAACATGTACTGTATATACATTTTTTCTTGGTAATCAGGTATATAAAGTTCTAGGATAGGTTCCCAGTGATGAGACAGTGGATGTTTACATTTGCATGATTCTTGAAATGTATCGCCAAATTATTTTCCAAGTGGATCATATTACTCCACCGTGCTACTAGAAGAGTAGATGTATGCCATTTCCATTTTGATTGCCAGCATTAGGTTTTAGAATATTTTTAATGTTAACTTAGTGGGTTCAAAACTATACCTTATTTTCAATTGGAGTTCTTTGATAGGTAAAATAGAACATTTTCTGTGATTCTGGTCATTATTCATATTTTCTCTACTGTGCCTTATTGTTAATTTCTTTTACCCAATCATCTGTTTGGTTTGATGGTTGCTAAGTTTTATATGCATTTAAATATTAAGATTTTGCTATACTTCTTGCAAATATTTCCCAATTTTCTTTTAAATTATTTATTAGGTTTTTATAAAGGGATTTTTTTTAAAGTAAAGCTCAATTATATACACTATAAAGATACATAAAATGCCCAACAATTTTTCCTGATTTGAAAGTCTGCGATCCTAATTATTATGGGTTAAAATCATCATGTTTATATGCTAAGTTTATAAGCTGTGTGTTTACATGCTAAGTTATATTCCTTTGAGGAACTCAAATAATTTGTTGGATGAATAAATGAATGAATGAGTGAATGACTTTCCTCACTGGTAACTGTTTGCCTCTTTTCCCCCTCCCCTCCCCCCTCTCCCTCCCTCCCTTCCTTCCTTCCTTCCTTCCTTCCTTCCTTCCTTCCTTCCTTCCTTCCTGTGGCTCTTTCTTTTCCTGGAAGTTTCTTTTCTCTTTTGTTGTTTTCTCTTTTTCCTGTTGATATTGTTGATGTTAGGTTTGCTTTTATACCTTCAAGCCGTGGTTCTCAGCCCTGGGTAGTTTTACTCTTCTAAGGGGACATTTGACAATGTCTGGACATTATTTTGGTTTGTCTACCTTGAGAAGGGGACTTACTACTGGCATCTAGTGTGTAGGCCACAAATGTTGCTAAATACCCTACAATGGCCAGATAGTCCCTAAAACAAAAAATAATCCAGCTCAAAATATCAATAGGTCCGAGATTGAGAAACTCTGCCTTAAAATAGCATACTGGTTTCCTCCATCCACCTGCAAAGTATAGACTGAGAAAAGAAAAGCAAAAGCAAGAAATGTTTGATTAGAGGAGAATTTCTAAAGTTCCAAATTGAGATACATGCTCATCTCACCATTGACCTATAGAATTTTCTGGAGGTTGAGATGAGTAGCCACTACCAAGAAAAATCTTACATAGTACTGATGCTTATGCACATTCTACCATTATTTACTCAGCTTCTCAGTATTACATAAATACTCAGATCTCTAACTTGTTTTTATGATTTACGTCCAAGATGTTGCTGATTTTGCTATTCACCATTCATTTTTTCATTTTGTCAGTTTAAAATGGCCAGTGGATCTACCTTTGCCTGAAAGAAAGACTCCATTGCTCTTAAGATTGTGAGACATTGAAAGGTTTCATATTTTTTATTGTGGCATGGTTCTAATTGTACTAATCTAGCTAGAACTCAATTCTTGCCTTAATTTTGCCTTGCTTAAACATAAAGCTATTATCACTTGTACTGTATTTATGCGGTGTGATCTTGATTCAAAGTGACTTTGAATTTAGGGGGATCTTATGTTTTGATTGAAATATAAGATGTTGGGTGTTAAATATTTTCATTGTATAAGGGAAATCTGGAGAAATTTTATGGTGCAATGGGTGGTTGTAAATCCTTACATGGGGATGAAGTTTTTCATTTCAGGAAAGTGAGGAGAATCCAAGCTGTATTTGGAGAGTTGTGTAGACTTATGCTTTATTTCAGTGGCTTTTTAAGAAAATGAGGAACAAGGCAAAGCAAACAAAATAATGCTGCAGAACCCAAGATGACTTTATAGGAGTTGATGCTTCTGAAGTTCATTGTTAATGTGAAGAATGTCTACAGATTCAAAAACCCCAAAATGGAGCACACATAGGCAATCCTAGAATGGATTGTTTATTACTTAAAACCTAAATAGTATCATAAAACCAAAGAACTCACTGCCATCAAGTCAATTGTGACTCATAACAACCCGATAGGGCAGGGTAGGACTGCTTCTGTGAGTTACTGGGACTAACTCTTTAGGAGAGTAGAAAATATTGACTTTCTCCCTCCAAGCTGTCTGGTGGCTTTGAACTGCTGGCCTTGTGGTTAGTAGCCCAATGCATAACCATGATGGCACCAGGGCTCTCTCCTCTTGTCAACGTGTCAGTGGTTAAGGAGAGCTATGAGTGTACACCGACGTGCAGGGTTGAGGCTCAAGTTCACTAAAAAATCCTTGTATAAATTTGAACCAAATATAGTGTTAATTTTAAAACTTCTCATGGTATAGTAAGATTTGCCTATGTGTTTTAACTGACAGTATTTTTTACTACAGTGTATCAAGAAAGATGAGTGTGCTTAAGGAAATCATAATGAGACAAAAAGATAGGTCAGACCCCTGGGATTTAACAGAAGACTATGCTTAGTGTTTTTGGATAGTGGACTTAATTTATAAAATAAGGAAATTTAGACTTTTCATGGGCTAGAATTGCTGTGTTGTGTTGTGTACCCTGTTTTGTCTCATCTTAGTATTCATTAATTAACTTTATAAAGTAAATTTTCATTTTTAAGAAGTGAATCTTTGTTTTTGTTTTTTTCAGTGAACATCACTTCTGCCAGGCAATTAACTGGATATAGTCGCTTCAGCCATATTTTCCCTTCATTTGCTTACCAGCACATTAAGATGCATAAGAGAATTCTGGGTCACTTATCATCTGTCTACTGTGTAGCCTTTGACCGCAGTGGGAGAAGAATTTTTACAGTGAGTTTTAAATTTATGATGCTGTAGTATATTGGAAATTTGTAGCAATGGGAGCTAGACTTCATAGCATTCCATTATACTTTATAGGGAATTTATCCTTTTTGGATATGTGAATGTAGAAAAAGATGATTGGAAACTGAAAATCTTTTTCTCATACTGTATGGGTAAATTGGTAAACTATAAAACAATGTCTACTGTCTTTGGGGAAGCAATATAAGAAAATTAATCTTCTGTTTTTATATTCTATATATAATCAACTGTTAGTCTAGAGGTGGTTAGTTTATGTGAAACAAGTTTAGTTTCTGAATTTTATTCCAATTTAGCAAACATTTATTAAAATACAGATTCCCTTTAGCATAATTCTGCCAAGTTTACTTAATTATTAACTACATTATTCTTATTGAGTACCTCAACCTATGTACTTATAAAGATTATAGTTGTTTTATATATTTTTTATTTTAGTATGCGTTATTTTTTAAATTGAGTTTTTTTATTAATCAGATAATATTGTATGCTTTTGAATACAGAATTGTAGCACACTAACATTTCCCAAGAGGTTTAATCTCATTGCATAAGTACTAAGTTAATATAGAAGTATGCATGTCATAGTTTTCTTTTTACAATGGTATGCTACAATATTGGAAGTGGTTTGTACTTGGTGAAAGTATAGCTCTAAAGTTCATTACAAATTCATCCATTGACAACTTTAGGACTCTAAATGTGTCACATCAGTATTTGCATGTTGATGATCATAATGAGGATGACAATTGCCCTCTTTGTTAACAGATAACTATTAAATAACATCAATCACATTAGAGGAGAATTGCTTTTTACTATTTTAAAAATTCTTTTGAGATTCTCAGTAGGAATTTTAATTCAGTATTTTCAACAGCCATTATTTAACTGCTTCAGGTTTGTTAAGAAATGCATGTAGACTTTTAGTTATATTTTAAAGTATTTGTAGAGAAAAAAGTTCAAGCAATTAAAAGAAAACTACTTCAGATCAGTCAGTTAATGCCAAATCACTTAAAAGTGAGTTAAAACAATTTAGAGTTATCTGGACTAGTAATATTTTTGAGGAGTTTTTATAAATGTCATTGCTAATTTGAATAGTACCTTTAGTGCTATCATCTAGGGTTTGTTTATTTTTATGACTGGATCCATATTATACAGAGAAGAAACTTAAAAGGAAAATCTTTGAAGGAACTTAATACAATACTCTCTGCTTTTCTGGGGGGATCGGGGGGCTTGTCTTGTGTGTGTCTGTATTGGCCAATTTCTGCTTCACTGTAAACCTGTGCTTTTGTGTTACTCTAGGGTTCAGATGACTGTTTGGTAAAAATCTGGGCTACAGATGATGGGCGTCTCCTTGCTACACTTAGAGGGCACTCTGCTGAAATATCTGACATGGCTGTTAACTATGAAAATACACTGATTGCCGCAGGGAGCTGTGATAAGGTTGTACGAGTATGGTGTCTTCGAACTTGTGCACCAGTTGCAGTGCTTCAGGGACATTCAGCTTCTATTACTTCCATACAGGTAAGAAAACTGAAACCATACCTCTAACATCTGATGAAAATTCACACACACACACACACACACACACACACACACACACACATTGTATAGATAACAAGAACAGAAAGATCCTCTCTTAGGAGCATTCCTCCTAGACTGCAGACAAGTTTTTTAAATAAATATTTTTTATATGAATCTATTCCCTTAGAATTAATTAGAAGAAGGATTAGAGAGATTCTTCAAATACAATATGAAACAACTTTTATATCTCTTCAGTTTGTAAAGAGGAGAGATGAGTAGTAAATAAATGCCTTAAGAAACACATTAATATCTCTTGGACAAGATATAAATATATTCTAACTTGAAAAATGTTTTTACCAGATATTGGTTGTAAAAGTCTTAGGAACCGCCAAATAAAGTTTCACTTAATAAAACTAAATAAGTAGAACTTTGCCATCTTCTTTATGATACTGAGAACAAAACAAGAATCTTTCTGAAACTGTCTTTTACATGTAAGTCAAAAAGATCACTTTTAAAAAGGAGAGACTTTTCATTTACTTTTCCTATTAGTATACCAGTTAATGTTTTTTGTATATTACTTAAATAATATTTTGCTATATGAGTTAGCAAGAATTGGGTTGAATGTGAATTCAATTAAAAAACGTTGACATCAGAATTTGACCAGAGACAGGATTATGTCATGGATTTTGTTTGTGGAGATTACCAATTTCTTGTGTTCCTACCATCTAATCTGACTGATTATTTCTAGAACCTGGAGACCCTCTCATAAAACAGAAAATAATGTACTTGGTTACATTGAAAAATATTTATGAAACTGATTCCTTTATAGTTTGGTTTACTAGTTTTCTCTCATTTTCTTTTGCACACTTTGGATATTGGAGTGTCCTAGAGATTCATGGACATTTTCTCTATCAATCTTTCCATTAGAGAGTTTACTAAGTCTCAAGGCTTCAAGTATCATCTCTCTCTCTCTCTCTCTCTCTCTCTCTCTCTCTCTCTCTCTCTCTATATATATATATATATATATAGGCCTCGTTTTTAGCTACATACTGGTGTGTTCAATCTTTTCATGTCATCAAGTGGTTATCTCTGAAGCATCTCAACCTTAACATTTACAGTAATTAACTCCTCAATTTTTTTCGCTGGATATGGTCACGTCTGCACCTCCCCATGTCAACAAATGGAAACTTTGTTTTTTCCAATTACTGAATGTAAAACTTTTGGGGTCATCTCATGCTTTTTTCTTTTATACCCCATTTCTAATTGGCCAGCAAATGATATTTGCTCTACTGTCAAAATATACTCAGATTTTGACAAATTCTCAGGACTTCGATCATTCCTACCATTGTAGGTTTTAGGCCTACATTGAAATATACTTCTGACTGATCTTAAAGTGTCTCCCCTGTCTTTGCTCCTGCCTCTATCTAGCCTTTCCTCAGAGGTCAGATTGATTTTAAAAGAGAAACTAGATCATGTCACTACTGTTCCAAACCCCTGTAGATTCCAATCTCAGAGTTAAAGCCTATGTCTTTAAAATGACCAACAAGGCCCTATAAAGCTTTGTCCCTTTTGACCTTACTTCATAAATACTCACTTGCCGTTTCTTACTCTACTTCAACTGCTACCCTCTCTGCTCTATCTTGAACACGCTAGGTATTTCCTACCATTTCTCTCGCTGTTTCCTGTCTATAGAATCCTTAAATACCCCCATGGCTTTCCACCCTCCACCCCCTGCACTTTATAAGGACTTTGTGTAAGTGTCACCTCTAATATCATCTTATTACTCTATTTAAAATGGTAAGCCACACACCAACACCTGATTGGCTACTCTAACAAAAATACCCAAGTGGATGTCTTTAACATATAAATTTATGTACTCATCATTTAAGAGGCTAAAAGTCAAAATCTAGATTCAGGGAGTGGGCTCTATAGGAAGGCATTGTTTTCTCTTGGCTCTGGAAAAAAGGTACTTGTTTCTTTCAGCTTCTTTTCCTGGATGATCTTTATATGGTTAGTTTCTCTCTTCTCCCATCTCTGCTCGGCTTATTTAATCTCTTAAATCTCAAAAGAGATTCATTTACAGTACACCTATACTTATCCTGATTGATTTACATAACAAAGACGGCCCCTTCCCAAATGAGATGAAAACCACAGGCATAGAAGTTCGGATTTACAACAAATATTTTGGGGCAACATATTTCAATCCATTGAAGCCCTGCTAGCATTGGCCTGCTAAACATAAGATCAGCAATTTGAAAGCTCCTTGGGAGAAAAACAAGACTTTCTACTCCCATAAAGAGTTGTAACCTCAGAAACGCAGTGACAAATCTACTCTGTCCTATAGGGTCAATATATGTACGTATTGACTTGATGGCAGTGAGTTTATTTGTTTTTGGTGTTTCAATTTATAACTCTGTATTTATCCTGCTTAGTTTTGTTTCTGTGCATAGCAGTGATGGGCATTTTGCATACTATATACATTATTTATTGTTTATTGACTGTCTCTAATTTATCGTATATTGTCTTTCCAATTTTCTTTTTTTTTCACTTTAATTCCCACCCTTTCCCTTCTCTTTCCTACCCTTCACATCACTTCCTTTCTTAAAAAAGTTGAGCTAATATAATTTTAGTGATTATCAATAAGTAATTTTTCTTGTTATTGCATATTTCATAAATTTTCTATAGTAAATATATATTAATTTGTACATTAGATATAAAAACCACAACTACCATCTCTAACATGATTTGTCATTTTAAAAACATCCAATTAAGATACATCTTAATAGGCTAGGAGTCCCTGGGTCATGCAAAACAAAAGGTTGGAGATTGCAGTCTACCAAGAGGTGCTTTGGAAAAATGACCTACTTAAAAAAAATCAGCCATAGAAAACCCTATAGTTCTACTCTCTCATGCATGATATTGCCAAGAGTTGGAGTCAACTCAATAAGGTTACTATTATTAATGGACTAAACTACCCCTTGTGATTGATGAGACATAGAAGTTATAAAGGTCTTAGAATTTCTTGAAACTTAATAAAATTATACAATTTTATATTTAATTGTCAAGACAAATTTCTGACAAATTTATATTTTAGACTTTTTAGGACTTGTAGTCTGTGTTGCAACTTATAGTTCTAAAATAGCTATAAACAATGGTTATAAAACATTGGCCGTCCCAATAAGATTTTATTCAGTTAAACAAGGAGCAACCTGGGTTTGCAAACTTTCGCAATAGATTATGCATTACACTTTTTAGTGTAGGATTCTTTTACATCACAAATGAAAATACAGGTATGCTACCTGAGTACTGATTTGTTTTTACTGTTATCACTTAATGTGCAATATTAATATTTGTTTGGAGTCAGATCCACAATGTTTAGCGTGTGCTTTCATATGAAAAGACTAAGTAAAAAATGACATCTAACATTTAGTGATAGCTTTCTTTTAGTTAATGAGCCCTGATGGTATAGTAGTTACACATCAAGCTGCTAACAACAAGGTCAACAGTCTGAAATCACCAACCACTCCATCGGAGAAAGACAAGGCTTTCTATTTCTGGAAAAAATTACAATCTCAGAAACACATGGAGGCAATTCTAATCTGTCCAATAGGGTCTCTATGCATCAGAATAGACTCAGTGGCAGCAGATATGTATTCTGTTTTTTCTTTTGCTTTGGATCAAAATTGTATTTAAATTCTATTAGCCTAGTGACTCTTTTTTTTTCCCTTCGAGGTTTTTTTTTTAATTTTAATTTTTTAAACATTTTATTAGGGGCTCATACAACTGTTACCGCAATCCATACATACAGCAATCATGTAAAGCGCATTTGTACATCATTCTCAAAACATTTTCTCTCCACTTAAATCCCCAACATTAGGTCCTCATTTTTCCCATCCCTCCCCAGCCTAGTAACTCTTCCCTTCTTTGTGATTCTTTTTTGATGAGGTATAAAAATACTGAAAATCAAAGCCTGAGAAGCCTATATGATAAAGCCTTCTCGCACCAATTGAGATAGTAGTAGTCTTTAAAAATAGCTACTGACATATATCCCCCTCCCTCTCTTTTTTCACTTTTTATTGTGATTTTTGTGAAAATTTACACAACAAATTAAAGTGGTTTTCCATTCAACAACTCACATACATTTAGTTACGTGACATTTATGGTTAGTTCCACAATGGAACATCACTCTCACCACTTCCTTCCAGG
Organism: Echinops telfairi; assembly: GCF_000313985.2. Taxonomy (NCBI): domain Eukaryota; kingdom Metazoa; phylum Chordata; class Mammalia; order Afrosoricida; family Tenrecidae; genus Echinops; species Echinops telfairi. The sequence goes on from NW_022111319.1 coordinate 3,158,233, forward strand.
TTTACTGTTTCTGTTTGTCCTTATTTTAATTAGCTTTTATCCCTTTTGATTCCATATGATTGATTGTAATAAGGAGTGCATATATCCCTGGTTTCAGTGTTCTTTTTGAAGACCTACTGTTTGAATGAAAGTTGAGCCTGTTGCGGACCTGAAGAGTAATGAAGCGTTATAGTGTTGGGGGTTTCACCACTCTTGCTCGGGCTCATAAAGCTGCTTCTTTTTATGTTCTTAAGTTTTGTGTCACATTTTTCTCTTACTCTATTCAGAACTCTCTATATTGTGATCCTTTTCAGAGTAGCAGCTGGGTACCATTTAGTTCTTTTGGCCTCAGGGTCTGGAGGCTGAGGTTTATGTGGTCATTTAGTCATTTGAAGTAATAATTTCTGCGTGCTTTTAATTTTTTTCACCATTTTTTGCTCCTGATGGAAAGAGCAATAGTTGCACCTTAGATGGCTACTCACAAGACCCCAGTCACTCTTTACCAAAGCATGATGTCATAGAACATTTTCTTTGTTGACTATGTTTTACCAATTGACTTTGATGTTTCCCCCAAGAATAGAATCCCAAGCCCCAAGGCCCAGCAGCTCAATATATTTGGTTATGGCTAAGCAGCTGATGTACTTTTGCCGCCTGTTTGCTCTATTATATACATGGGCATATTTTCAGTAAATAAAAATATGTATATAGAAATATCATCTGCCAAACCTATATATGGTCATTAATGGTTCTTTTTGTCTACTCCTCCCTGTTTATTTTGCCTGTGTGCCTATGTATTCACTTTTATATGAATGTTTATTATTACTTACATTGCAGGATTGTGTATATAATTGTATTTACCTTTGTTATCTGTAATTTTTGTGCTCCTTTCCTTACTTTCCTTTTCATTAGTGATACTGTGCTAATCACCCCTTATTGTATATTGTCTTTCTAGTCACCCATATTAAAATGTGTCCATTATCTAGTTATAACGTTCCCTTTTCTTACCTCCTATCCCTGGTAAACATCGAACAGTATTATTTTCTTTGTATAAGCTTTCTGTGACATATAATAGTGAACTAATACAATATTTGTCCGTTGTGATTGGCTAATTTTACTCAACACAATGTTTTTCAGATTCATTCACATTATGAGATACAGCACTACTTTATTTTTCAACATTTCATAGTATTCCATGGTATATATGTACCATAATTTTGTTTATGCATTCATGTGTTGATGGGCACTTAGGTTGTTGTGTTAGTCTGGGTAGACTAGAGAAACAAATTCATAGACACTCATATTTGTTTAAGGAAGAGGTTTATAAATGAGAGCAATTGAATACTGATAAAACAGCCCAGTCCAGATCAAATCCATAAGTGTGATATTAGCCCTACCAAACTATAAGCTCCTCTTCAGACTCACGAAACACATGCAATGACATCAAGTGTGGGAAGATCACAGGCCAGTACATAGGAAGTCTTGTGGATCGAGTGGCGTTGTAAGCATCTCAGCGCTGGCATAGGTCTCCACATGGCTTCTCCAGCTCCCAGGGCAGAGGCTCTATCAGCTTAGCCATATGTCTTGTCAGTAGAGTATCTCTCAGGGAGTGCACAGAAAGAGAGTGTATCTCCTGCCTCCAAGGAGGAAATATAGGAATTCCCAGAATCCTCAGGGGAAAGCCATGCCCACGCAGAGGTCTCATTGGCTATACAATGATTGACACACTAGACTCCACCCCTTCATTTTTAATCCTCTCAAATTGGTAACAGACTTTATAACTACCACCGTTGCTTCTCTCATTTTGCTATTATAAATAATTCTGCAATGAACATGGATATATGTACGTATGGTTGTATCCCTGCTATTTTTTCTCTAGGACATATACTTAGTAGTGTGAATGCTGGATCAAATGGTATTCCTATTCCTAAACTTTTAAGGAAATGCTGTTTTCCACAATATTTGCACCATTTTGCAGTCCTACCAGTAGTGTGTGAGGGTTCCAATCTCTTTAGCCCCTTGCTAGCACTTTTTTCTTTTGTTGGGGACCCTTACAGCTCTTATCACAATCCATATATATGTCCATTGTGTCACACACATCTGTACATATGTTGTCACCATCTTTTTCAAACCATTTTCTTTCTACTTGAGTGCCTAGCACCAGCTCCTCATTTTTCTCTCCCCCCCTCCCTCTCCTGCCCTCCCTCCCAATATCCCCTTGGTAATTTATAAATTCTCGTTTTTATTTTCATGTCTTACACCGACTGCTGTCTCATTTCACCCACTTTTCTGCTGTCCATCCCCCTGGGAGTGGGGGGCTATACGTTGATCATTGTGATAGGTTCCACCTTACCCCCCCCCTGACCCTCCTAGTACTGCTGCCCCCCTAGTACTGCTGCCCCCTTATTGGTCCTGAGGGATTTATCTTCTCTGGATTCCCTGTGTTGCGAGCTCTTATCTGTACCAGTATACATGTTCTGTTTTAGCCAGATTGGGAAGATAGAATTGGGGTCATGGTGGTGTGGGGGGTGGGAGCATTAAAGAACTAGAGGAAGGGTGTATGCTTCATCAGTGCTATACTGCACTCTGGCTAGCTCTTCTCTTCCTTCTGGCCCTCTGACAGGGGGTGTCCAATTGACTACCGATGGACTCTGGGTCTCCACTCTGCCCGCCCCCTCGTTCCCACTGATATTCTTTTTATTTGTTTGTTTGTTTTGGTTTGGTTCTTTAATGCCTGATACCTGATCCCATCAACACCTCATGATCACACAGGCTGCTGTGCTTCTTCCATGTGGACTTTCTTGCTTCTCAGCTAGATTGCCGCTTGTTTATCTTCAAGCCTTTAAGACCGCAGATGCTATATCTTTGGATAGTCGGGCACCATCAGTTTTTTTCACCACATTTGCTTATGCACCAATTTTGTCTTTAGCAATCATGTCAGGGAAGGTGAACATCACAGAGTGCCGTGTTAGCAGAACAAATTATTCTTGTGTTGAGGGAGTACTTGAGTGAAGGCCTAATGTCCATCTGCTACATTGTATATAAATGTATTTCCATATATACTTGCCTTTATTTAGACTTCTGCACATGTCCTTTGCCTCCCAGGTCTTTCCTCTATGTCCTTTTACTTTCCTCCCGTCACCCTATCATGTACATTCTGGTTTTGGTAATTCCTCTCGGATACACTGCCCTTGATCAAGCTTTATTCTTATGCTGGGGGGAAGTGATCGCTGATTGTTATTTTAACTTGTACGTCTTTAGTGGCTGATGATATTGATATTTATTCATATCATTCGTATTTGTTAGTTGCCCGAGTCTCTTCTTTAATCAAGTTTCCGTTCATGTCCTTCATCCATTTTTAAATCGTATTGTTTAGTTTTCAATTGTCTTATGGTTGTAGAGGTGGTGAAGTTTTCTGTAAATTTTGAGATTAGTTCCTTCTTGGATCGCTCATTGTCAATTTTTTTTTTCACAATCAGTAGATTCTCTTTTGGAAAAATCTTTTGATGTGCATAATAAGGGCTTAATTTGTAAAGATCTCTGGTTTATAGTTTATATTCTGCTGTTTGTGAATTTCGGATTTTGTTTAGTCCTTTATGCCATAAATGAAAGCCCTGAGATTTGGCCCTATTTTTCTTTGATTATCCTTATAGTTTTAAGTTTTATGTATAGGAATTTCTGCATATGATGTGCGATATGTATCTTGGTTAATTTTTCTGCAAAGGATATCTAATTTTTGCCAGCCCCATTTGTTAAAGAGACTGCCTTTTTCCCATTCAATGGACTCTCTATATTGCTTTGGGTATTTTTAATATTTTCACAATGTTTTCTTTTCTTTTTTTTCCCCTCCTGTCCATGAACATGGTGTGTTCATTCATTTAGGTAGGTATGTCTTAGTTTCTTATGGAGCCCTGGTGATGTAGTGGATACACATTAGGCTGCAAGGTTAGCAGTTAGAAATTACCAGCCACTCCACAGAGGAAGATGAAGCTTTCCACTCCCATGAAGAGTTACTGTCTTGGAAACCCACAGGGGCACTTCTACCCTGCCCTATAGGGTAGCAATGGATCAGAAGTGACTCAATGACAGTCAGTTTGGTTTTATCTTAGTTTCCAGTTGTAGTATTTTATTTTTAAATATCTTTTCCCCAATATGATATGAGCAAATGTTTGACCTACTATGCATTGTCCATGGTGGCAAGTTAATATAATTCAAATTTCAAAATGAAAAATACCATAGTTATTGCAGTCTATGTATAAAATCAAAATATTAAAATCCAAAAATGTAGAAATCAATTTCTAGGCACTATTTTTAGAGTTACTTTTCAATTCTCTACTTATATCCCAAAACTCATACCCAGCTATCCTCAAGTTCCTTTTGAATCACAGAGTAGAACTTCCCCATAGAGTTTCAAAGGTTGTTGCATAGAAGCTATACAAATTCTAACATTTTTTTCTCTATAAGCCTAATTAGCAAGCTTGCAATGTCTTTACTAGTAATGTCATTGAGTTTATTGCACTAAAAGTAGTGCAATAATTCCATTAGAGTGTGATGTCAAATGAGTGTAGAATAATTCATTTTAGGACTAAATATTCTATCTTACATTCAATTACTAACTTACTCTTTTTACAGTTCTTAATATATTAACTTTATGGAAAAAATTTGAGGAATTCTGGAATAGTGGTTACAGGGCTCAGCTACTAACATGAAGGTTAGTAGTTCGAAACCAGCAGCTGCTTTGCAGGAGAAGGTTTTGTCAATCTGCTTCTGTAAAACTTTACACGCTTACAAACCCTATGGGGCCAGGTTTACTGTGTCCTAAAGGTCTCTGTGAGTGCAAATCCACATGACAGCAGTGGGTTATGTTGGTTTGCTTTGAAAGATGTTTATTACTCGGGAGAATTTAGATTAATATCTCTTGAAATAAATTCTTTAAGGAATTTATTTTAAAGTGTATTGATTATGTGGCCTCTGATATGAATTGTGAATTTATTATGTGACTATTATTGGCTTAGCGTTGGGTTGCTAACCACAAGGTTAGCAGTTTCAAACCACCAGCAGCTTCATGAGA
>NW_022111319.1:3164825-3167110 GCF_000313985.2 Echinops telfairi
AATTTTGTTGAGAAACCTTACCCCATTTACCCTACAACCCTGATCTTACCCTTCGGAGTTTGTTTTTGTTCCCAGAACTCAACATTTAAAAGGAACACAATTTGTATCCCTTGAGGATGTCCAAACTGCCAATTTGTGATGGCGTTGTATATGTCTAAATGATATATATAAAAGAGCACAGAATTCTCCAGGGAAGGGTTCAAGAGATGTAAATAAGTAATGCCATCAAAAGTATATAGAGCTAGAAGAAGGGTATGTTAAGAAACAGTAGCTTCATATTTTGATATTTTTGTTTTAGGAAATATTTCTATGATTTTTTCCCCACGATCTCCATCTTCCACCCACCCTGCTAGGGTGAGTTCAGAGACTTGGGACGTTTGAATGGAGACGCACCTGTTTCTATGGTTTTATAGAAATACTTTTTTATTTAACCTCATATCATACTTGAGTTGGATATTAGAGTTTTTTAAATCAAATTTTGATTTATTCACTGTTAAATAAATTTGATAAGGAGAAGCAGTTTCATTTGTTGTTTTGGGAAAAGACTGAACTTTTCATAATGATAGTAAGGAATATGAGAATTTCTTTCTTGCTAATACTGATGTAGGGTTTTTAAGGTTAAATGCACTTTTTACTTGAGTGATGGGAATAGTAGTTAGGGTCCACTTCACTTTTGTGGTTTCTGTAATATCGACAGTAAATTTGCTAATATCCAGCATTGTGCTGAGATTATTATTTATTAAATGAGTAAGATGGAAAATATAAACTCCTTACTTTTCTCTTTAGAGATCGCGCAGTGAAATTTACTGAGAGATCCAGACCTGGAGTTCAGATATCTTGTTCATCTTTCAGTTCTGGTGTGTATAAAAGTTGAATATGTTTTGAGTATCCAAAACACTAAATGATCCAGATGTAAATGATAGGTTTCTTAACTATTTGATGAAAAAAATATGTATGAGTGATAATAGAAATGTGCCAAAAATGTACCATTTAAAGAAAAAACATTTTAGACTTTAATGAACATATAATTGTGATTGAGTTTTTAAAATTCAACTTCAGTAGGCAGCACAAAGGGAATTGTAGATAGAGATAATTTGACTTATGACACCAAACAATAAAAGTGGTTTCTGCATAGAATATCTCAAGCCTGCGATCTTCAGTATTTAAGACCCAAAGACTTGTATTTGGTGTACTGGTAGTAGATTTTATTGGATGAATGATATTAATGTTCTTTGAATAATTTTCTGTAATTATTTTCTTTTAAAAATTAGTAATTCCTTAATGGTTAGAAGATAATCTTGTATTTCTTTAAAACCCTTTGATTAATATAAGATAGCATACAAATAATGAAATAATCACAAGATTTTTAAAAAAAAATTTCTGTCACTCTTTTCATTCTTTTAATCTTTTAGGTGGTATGTTTATTACAACAGGGAGCACTGATCATGTAATTCGAATATATTATTTGGGTTCTGAGGTTCCTGAGAAAGTTGCAGAATTAGAGTCACATACGGTAAGAGTGATGTGAGAAACTTAAATATGTTGCTTTCTATCACCCCCCAAAGTTTTTTTTCTTTTTTACTGCTCGGTGTCCTTGTTTAAGGTGGATTGGTGTTTAAACCATTATGCCAAGTTGTCTCTTTAGTAATGAAGGTCAATAAGAAATTTTGGATTTGGTAGGGTTGTATTTAAGATGAGTTTTACTTGATTGTTCCTAAGAGAAAATATATGGAAATATACTTGTACTATAGTAATATTTTGTGTCACTCCTATTTTTAGCCTGATATTCTTTATTAGTTTTATAACTGTTACTTTGAAATCACTATACTTAATAAAAGGCATATAAAATGTTTTAGGAAAAATCTTTTTACTAAATGTATTTTGTTAATCTTAATATAAGCCAAAAGTTATTTCTACTAGGGTTAAAGTTCACAAATTCATAGGTTTCAAATAAACCATGTTTATGCCATTCAACCATTTCAAATAAAACATGCTTAAACATGTCTCTCTGATCAGGATGGCAGCCAACAAATTCTCTTAATAATACCCTTGTCTTAATCTAATTGGGGTGCCTTCCCCAAAAAAGGTCTAATCAAAACAGGGGCATATACAGAGACTTGCATTAGTTAAATTTAAGGCTAAAAGGTCGGTACAGGTTTTGGAAACTGTCTTTTGGGATTCCAAAGGATAATCTTGTAGATTTCCTTTAATGGCACAGGACAATCACAGGGGCTTATTATGAAGGATTTTTTTTTTCGTTTGAAAACTGCATTGGTTGTAAAAAG
>NW_022111319.1:3167210-3203663 GCF_000313985.2 Echinops telfairi
ATCTTGTAGATTTCCTTTAATGGCACAGGACAATCACAGGGGCTTATTATGAAGGATTTTTTTTTTCGTTTGAAAACTGCATTGGTTGTAAAAAGACCAGGAATGTTGAACCAGGGATTTTTTTCCATCATGACAATGCACCTACTCATTCTTAAAGGGTACCAAGGACTGTCCTTTAAGAATTTGGTTGCCAAACCTTACCCTGTCTACAGTACAGCCCTTATATTGCCCTTTCAGACTTCTTTTTGTTTCCAAACAAACAAAAAGCAAAGCAGAAACTCACTGCCAGGAAGTCAATTCTGTGTTAGTCTGGGTAGATTAGAGAAACAAATTCATAGACACTCACATGTGTATAAGAAACAGCTTTATATACAAAAGCAATTGAATATTGAGAAAACGTTCCACCCCAGTCCAGATCAAGTCTGTAAACCTGATATTAGCCCATATGTCCGATACAAATTTATAAAGCCTTCTTCAGACTCACGAAACACATGCAAATGATGCCGAATGCAGGAAGATCACAGGCCAGTGGGTAGGAAGTCTTGTGGATCCAGTGGCGTTGTAAGCATCTCAGCACTGGCAGGGGTCTCCATGTGGCTTCTCTGGCTCCAGAGGTCTGGCTCCATCAGCCTCTCTCCATGTGGTCTTCTCCACAGGGATGTCTCACAGGGACATCCTGAGACAGTGTGTGTCTCCTGCCTCCAAGGAGGAAATACAGGAATTTACAGAATCCTCAGGAGAAGGCCATGCCCACACAGAGGCCTCATTGGCTATATCCTGATTGACAGGCTAGACTCCACTCTTAATCCTCAAATTGACACTAGATTATGTAACTACCACAGTTTCCAACACTGTAAATCTTTAGAGAAGCAAATTGCCTCATCTTTGTCTCATGGAGTGAATAGTGGTTTTGAATCACCAACTTTGCTGTTAATAGTCCCGTGCTTACTCCACAGAGACACCAGACCTCCTTCCCCGAACTCAAAGAACATTTAAAAGGAGTATGATCAGAGAGTCCCCTGACTATGCCAAAAAGAGCACAGGATTCTTTGGGGAAGGATTAGAGAGATGGAAATACCACCTTCAGAACTATGTAGGCCTACATGGAGAATGTGTCGTGAAACAATAGCTTCACATTTTGATAATTTTGTTTAATAAATGCTTATTTCACTTTTTTATTTACCCTACTATGATCTCAAAATCTCACAAGAGACTCCTGGAATCCAATTCCCCTTAGTTATTAATAACATTATTTTGTATAGGGATACCTGGGATGAAGGGTATTAGTTACTGATGCTTTCCCCCTCTCTGGATATTCCAATTCCCTTATAGCTTTTCAGGAAGCTTTGAGTTGCTCTTGCATAGTTCCATCCTTGTTTACTTTTAAGATACCCATCTCTCCTCTTTCTTTGTTTACCCTCTTCGCCAGATGATTATTTTCTGCACGGTATAGGAGCATTTCTGTGTCAGCTCACTCTACTTCTCCAGTGCCACATTATTAAAGCAGTACATTTGCTGATCAGAAGTACTAAGATTTATAAGCCTTAATGTTATTATTCTAATTAATGTCAACCTTTCAAATAGGATTGTACGTGTGCACATTAATAAAATACGTTATTTCCCCTGAAAATCTGACTTGAAACAAATGTTTTATGTAATATAGAATCAGTGATGTTCTTGGAATTTGTAATAAAATAGATTCCCTATTAGTAACCTTAACTCTGGCCTTTTGGAAAGAGTCATCTGCTTTTTGCCCTGTCACATAAATGTAATTGTAAAGTTCTTTATGAATACTTACTAAACCATGTTAGATTCTCAACTTTCTGTTGTTATTCCTAGACCCTAAAACCCTAGAGTATTATTTAAATTGTGAAAGAGAAGATTAAGGATTTGAAAAAAATCTCAGCCTGAGACCATTCTACAGCAAAAGACTATTTGTGGTAGAGTGTACACAGGAAGTTTCTTTTCATTCACAACACAAGCAACTAAAGAACTTAGTGACCAAATAATTCAATGGGAAAGAACTGAAGGGGAGTAGCCAAAGAAAATTAACTGAGTTTTATTTTCAGAGGTCAAGCTACGAAGCAAAGTGATGAAAGTAAACACTCCTTCTTCAAATGAGTGGCTGCTATTAGTCGATAAAAATAAGATTTTCCAACAGGATATCTAAAGCCAATCATTGCAGTCGGCAGTGAGAATACAGTATCTCTCAGATGCAATACCACTATGAAACCTGGAAACAGTATGATTCAGATATAATTTTCATATGTAGTTTTTGAATATGACAGATAATTAAATATAAAGGAATTCAGTATCTGAGATCTTTATTAAAAATTATGTTCAAACATAATTCAGTAGAGTGGTTTGTGAAATGTGTATAACATTTGGAGGCATATTTTAACTTTATTTTCAAGGAATAAAGCAAAGAAATATGTGCATTTCCTCTTATACTTTAATATCTTTATCACCATTGTACATACTAATTTTATAAAGGTCTGGTTTATTCATTTTTAAAGAAAATTCAAACAGCACTGTCTAAACTAAAGTACCTAAAAACAATTTGATGTCTATATTGCAGAATAATTAAATAAACCATGTGGGAAACATGATATGTTTAGTTTGCTTTTTTAAATGATGAAAAAAACTTAATTCCACTAGTATTAAGTTAGCTATTTTAAGCTTAGTGTTAGTGTGCTGTATTCTTTTGAGGGAAGTTGAAATTTAATACCCATTCAGAACTTTCTAGTTCTGAAAATTATAAGCTGTCTCAAATTTTAAAGCCTAGGTCCCAAACTTACTTGGTCTACCACTCCCTTTCCAGAAAACAAGCTACTCAGTGCCCCACTGACAGGTGAAACCTTTTGTACTACAGTACAGTAGAGGATCCCATAATATAGGCTAAAGTACATGTACATACTCTGGCAGCCCTCCTACATTGTTATACCCCCCCACCCCCCGTGGGTGGTATCACTCACTTTAGGAAACACTATTTTAAAGTCTTCCTCTTAGTGACTTTGTTTCGTAACCTCTCTTAATGCATTGTTTCAAAATTAGTTAAAAAGAAAATGTAGTCTTAAAAAAAAAATCTACTCCATGATGCTTTTGCCTTTGAATTTGAGGCAGAAAACCTTTTATTTGTTTGGCAAATAAACCAACTCTAACAAAAATATGCTATTTTATATTTCAGGACAAAGTTGTTGCTGTTCAATTCTGTAACAATGGAGACAGGTAATCATATAGTACATATCTTTGCAAATAGATTGTTTTACCATTCCCTTAACAGCTGCTCCCTTTACTACAGATAGCTTCTTTCCATCCGTTCACACTTAGGTCACATATACCCCTTGTCTATCTCTTCCCCCAAACTCCAGTTTTGAGGTTTACATTTAAGACAGATAACCACTTCTCCCCTGAGAGAAGGTTTTCCATAGGAGTTTAAGCTTTTTTTCTTCATATGAACAGTGACATTTTTCTAGAGTTATATGGCCCAAACCTAAAAAAGATATTACAGAATTAAATTATCTTGTAGCATGTGTCAGTACTTCCTCCCTTTGTATTGCTGAATTTTGTATTCTATTGTTTATACTACTTTTGATTATTATTTTAGCAATTGATTGATAGATTCTTTCCACATTTAGACTACTATATAAAGTGCTGTGAATGCACACTTTTATGTGAATTTTTTTTAAATTTCTCTCAAGTATAAACCTAGGAATGGAATTGCTGAGTCTGATAGTAACTCTATGTTTCACTTTTGAGCAACTACCAACCTGTTTTACAAAATGGCTACAATATTTTATATTTCCACCAGCAATGTATAGGGTGAATATTGCTTTTATGATAATAACAATAATAAATGGACAAAAGTAGCAAAGCTATTTATGCTTTTTCTCTTCAGTTTAAGATTTGTTAGCGGAAGTAGAGATGGAACAGCAAGAATTTGGCAGTATCAGCAACAAGAGTGGAAGAGTATAGTACTAGACATGACGACTAAAATGACTGGGTAAGATCGGGTGTGGCAGTGATTCTCATCTGGTATATCACTGAAATCATTGATAACTAATAATTAAGTGACAGATAGTAAACATGTAGTAGTATCTTTTTCCAATTAGTAAATAGTTTTAAGTTAACTGGCAGAAGTGAAGTTTGCATCTATGATATGTCTCTTACATAAATCATCTTTTAATTGTTGCTTAATAGACAAAATAATAGGAACAATGCTGAGTCATTTAAAAAGCAACTCTATTGTGACTCAAATATCTCTTTTTGTGCTGATGTTCATATAATCATTCTCTACCTTAGTCTGTGTGGATAATTTAAATATATATGTTTGTTCTACCTTGAGGATTGTACCAGTTGAATGTCATCATATATTTTACTATCTCTTTAATTTATTGAAGATATACTTATAATATTTCACAGTGTTAGCATTCCTTCTCAACATTGTCAATATACTTAATCAGCATTCTATTTCATCATCTTCACTGTCACTGGAAGTTATAAATTTTCTCATTAGGATACTACAGTTTCTTTAAAATATGACTCTGAAATTATTTTCCCATTAATAAAACTATGGAACTGACTGTTGTCATTGCTATCAATAAAACCATATTATATTAAATTTGAAAATTACTGTTTCTCACAACTTTTAATAAGACACACCAGTGCAAAAAACTTATGTGAACAAAATGGCTATTATAGTTTTCTTTGTATTTTTGGGCATGTAACATAATCTTGTGCTTTGCTTTCTAAAACTTTTATATGTTTCTTTCTAGTATACCTTTTGTGCTGTTTTCCTGTTAACTAAGTCCAGCTAAATATCTGGGTTAGTCCAGGTAGACTAGAGAAACAACTCCTGGGAGACTCATATAGGTATAAGAAAGAACTTTATATAAAGAGAAATTGTACATTAAATAAATATCCCAGCCCAGTCCAGATCAAGTCCATAAGCCTGATATTAGCCCATATGTCTAATACCATGAAACACATGCAATGATACCAAATGCAGGAAGATCACAGGCCAGTGGGTTGGAAGTCTTGTGGATCCAGTGGCATTGTAAGCATCTCAGAGCTGGCAGGGGTCACCATGTGGCTTCTCCAGCTCAGGGTACTAGCGTAGCTCCATGTATCTTGTTAGCTGCAATGTCTCCCAGGGAGTGAGTTTGTGTCCTCTATCCAGGGAGCTATTTTTCTCCTTAGCGCCTCTAAATGAGGTCATCAAGCTGCAACCTGATTGACAGACTGAACTCCACCCCTTCACTTTTAAGCCTCTCAAATATAACTACCACACTATCTATGTCAGTGGTTCTCAACCAGTGGGTCGCGACCCTTTAGGGTTCGAAGGACTCTTTCACAGGGGTCACCCGATTCATAGCAGTAGCAGAATTACATTTATGAAGTAGCAGCAAAAATAATTTTATGGTTGGGGGTCACCACAACATAAGGAACTGTATGAAAGGGTCGTGGCATTAGGAAGGTTGAGAACCACTGATCTAAGTAGTACATGTTCATTATTTTGGATATTTCACTTTTTTTTCTCAGTAATAAGCTTCTGAGTATTGCTCTATGTGGGAACATTTATTTATTTATTTTCTTTCATGGGTACTTAAAAATACAATTTATGATTTTTTTCCATCTAAACAGTTATATGATCTTAGAGAAATTTGTTTTAATTTGTTATTTTAGGTGCACCTTTGATAAAAATTGAGTTATAATCTTGGAAACTCACAGGGGCAGTTCTACTCTATCCCTTAGGATTGCTATAAATTGGAATTAACTCTCAATAGTAGTGAGTTTGCGGTTGTTGGTTTTGTTTTGATTTTTTTGGTAGGTGAAATTGTGTAAGTTTTGAATATTTTAAATTTTTTTGTTTAGGATTAATTTGCCATCTGGAGAAGACAAAGTCACTAAACTTAAGGTGACTATGGTGGCCTGGGATCGCTATGACACCACAGTTATTACTGCAGTGAATAATTTCCTTTTGAAAGTATGGAATTCTATCACAGGACAGCTTCTACATACTTTATCTGTAAGTTTTCTATTTTGGGGGAGCCAGGGTTGCACTATGTGTTAATTGATGGGCTACTAACTGTAAGATTGGCAGTTCAAACCCACTAGCCACTCCTCTGAGAAAGATGAGGCTGTCAGGGTTACAGTCTCTGAAGCTCCATATAGGGTTGTTCTGAGTTGAATTCAACTCAATGGCAATGGGTATTCTATTTTTAGATGAATTAAAATGCTGAAGGGAATTATTCTGAGAGACAGAAAATTTAAGTTCTTTCTATGACTTAGTAGTCTGTTGGGAAGGTATTGAACTTTGTAGGGCCTCTGTTGACATATCTGTTCAATGAGGATAATATGTGGTATGTACTTGTATTAAGAAAATTTTCTGAGCCATTTTGAAATCTAAAATTTTTTTTATCTTTTATTGCTTCAATCATAACAATAGTAAGGTTGATGAAGGACCTGGCCATGTTTTCTTCTATTGTGTATAGGGTCATTATGAACCAGAACAAAACTGAGTTAACAACAGCAGTACTACATTATATTTACTCAAGAGTATATGGGTTATTTTGTTTATAGCAAGAGTTGCAAATTTTTGTTTTGTTTTTTTGTTTGTTTTTGGCAATTTTTTGTTTTGAGGGTGAGAAGAACTATATTTTTACATAGGTGCTCTGTATTTTCAGGGATTAGTATATACAATAAGTAGTGATGACGCAAAGAAACAAACTCAGACTCACTGTCATTGAGTTGATTCCAACTCATAGTGACTCTACAAGGACAGGGTTGAACTGTCCCTGTGGGTTTTTGAGACTGGTGGTATGAAGTGTCTTTTCTTCGTTCTTCTTAAACTGTATTTGCCATAGTAAAAGACTGAAATATTTGTTGTATGAGAAGTTAAAAGGATTAGTAACATAAATTACATGGGTGAGGTTGATAATTAGTAATTTATCTTGATACTATTTGACTACAGGTTAAATTTCATTCGAAAGCTTTACTCTTCAGTTATCAGTTTGTAAACACTTTAACAAGAGGAGAAAATGATTGCCATATGCCTTAAGCAGTGGCAAGCAACAGGATTCAGCCTAGAATCTGAGATTTTTCAAGGCTCTTAACTTACTTCTTTTATAACATATCATGGTGTCTTCTTTACTTGACTTGAGATATTCATAATCTAAGTCCCCTTACTTTAATAAAGACTTGTTTCATGTTGGGACAATTTCCATTTCGTCTTTCATATACCTCCTAAGTTCTCCTTCCTATGTAAAATCCAAGCACTATGCTAGTGAAGTTTTAGGTTCTTCCTTTTATCTGTTAATCCAGTGCTTATCAGGTTCTGGCTATCCCTATCCGCTGATAAGTTTCTACTACTGTGTCTGTAAAACACAGCATTATTTGCTTGATTTTTTAATAGGAGACATTTGTATATGTCATCATTGCCTTGTAGAAATAAGAGCTTAAAAAATCCATAGAAAAATTGAATTAAAAGGTCATAGAATTTTTCCACAAACTTTTTGGAGCCCTCTTGTATAATCCTAGTCACATACAAAATTTTAATTTTTCTAGTAGCCACAATAACAAAAAAAGTGACAGGTGATATTAATTGTAATTTAATTTAACGCAACCCATTTCAGCATATAGTTAATATAAAAAAACATCATATTTTATACCGTCTAAAATTTACTGAATATTTTACATTTAGAGAACATTTCAATTTGTACTAGCCATATTTTAAATGTTCATAGTCATTTGTGGCTAGCAGCTATCATATTGGACATCATAGATACATATTTCTAAAATCACAGTTTCAAAAGCCGTTTTGACGGAATTGGTTTAATAAACGCATGTAAGAAAACATCATAATGAATACTTTGCTATAGAATCCTGAGAAGTGGCACTCTTCTCGTGTTCCGACTCATAGGTCAGTTGTTTTCAGTGAATTTTTATTGAAGACATTTTAAGACAGAATTATTTTTAGACCTATAAACAGTCAAATCTACTTAGTTTGGGTATAGTGTTTGTTTTTCTGTTATAACAATTTATATATCAAGGTCTTGGTGGGATATAAAATACTTTTCTTTAGCAAAGAAAATACTTGTTGAGCATCTATTATGTGCCAGGGGTGCTAGGGTTATATAGTTATGAAATTGAATCCTTGGCCTCCTTAAGCTTACTGCTTACCAAGAGAGAAAAATTCTCACTTCAAGGTAGAAAGAAGAGATTGCAGTGAAACTAAGAGATTGTGGGTAGATTTTAATGAGTTTGTGGCGGTAGTCCCCCAAAATTAATAACTATAATTTTGATTGATGGTGATTTTTTTAATTGTGTGAAATGATGGGGCTTCAAAAAGTCCTTAGGGAAAATGTAATGAAAAGATAATGGAATTTTTAAAAACTCTTTTTATTGTAAATTAGGTAGAGGTTTGCAGAGCAGATCATTCGTCTTGCATTCAACAATTCATACACATTTTGTTCAACTCATTCATTACAATCTCCTCAGTGGGCCATCAGTTATCCCACTTCCTCCCAGTGTTTCCTGTTTCCATTTCTCCTGTATAACACTCTGAACTTTATCCTTGGGTAAATCCTGCCCTTTTGATCATAAAAATCACAAAACCTCACTGCCATCAAGTGAATTCTGACTCATGGTAACCATGCAGGGCAGGATAGAACTGCCCTGGGGGTTACCAAGACTGTAGCTCTTTATGGGCATAGAAAGCCTGGTTTTCTCCCTAGGAACAGTTGGTAGTTTCAAAATGCTGGTCTTGCAGTTAGCAGCCCAACACATAACCATTACACCACCAGGGTTCCTCAAAAGTGGCTAATTATTCTAGCGTGGATGAGCCCAAATCCTGATTTAAAGAGTGACTAAGAGCCATAGTCTTGGGAGTCCCACCAGTCTCTCTTTTTTCTTTTTTTTTTTCTTTTTCATTTTTTAACCCACCAGTCTCTTATCTGACCAGTCAGCCTGGTCACAGAGTCATGGAAGCTGATGTTTACGTGGTCCATTAGTTCATTGGAGTAATTGTTTTCATATGTCTTTCAGAAAGAGATCAATAGTTGCACCTTCAATGGATGTTGTCAAGTGTTTAAGATCTCAATTGTTACTCATAATGTAGGATATCAATGGCTACCTGTTTTAAGACAAACCTTTAAAACCCCAGACCCTATTTCTGATCCTTGGGCACCATCTGTTTTCTTCACCACACTTTACTATAACATGTATATCTTCAGTGATCTCTTCATTAGGGTGAGTATCGAGTAGGGCCATGTCATAAGAACTAATTGTTCTTAAATTGGGGTTAGAAGAAAGTGTGAACCCATAACACATTCATATATCTATGGCTTATATTATGTCTCTGGTTCAATTTAGAGAAGTTATTATCTTTTATGATTGAGAACATCATAAATCATCTCTCTGGGGCATTCGGTAATTCTGTTAATAGTGTAATTAATTTAGCCAGTGATGTAGAATTTAAAACACTGTTGAGAAAAGAGTAGGCCAGCATCACACTGAAATACATGAATTGTTGACCTTTACAAATTAAACTTGAGTGGGCACTATTTACACAATCAGGGCAAAACTTTCGAAAACTCATTCACAAATGCAGAACCATGCCTACCATACTAATAAATGTCTTAAGAAAGCCATCTAAGTGAGATGTCAACTATGTCCACATGAAAAAAACATAATCAGTCTGTGTGATCCAGGGATTTTAAATAATAAAATCCAAATCTGAAGGAGGGAAAAGTATCAGAGCTTAAACTGCGAACACTCAGGTTGCAAAGGTTATGGATGACAGTGGAAACCGAAAATCCATTTGCAGGCTCCCCACATGGATTAAGCCTTTGGTGAATCGGCTGTGAACATAAGTGAAAAGCCTTGCTAGCAGATTTAGAACATTGTAGAGTCAACTGTGGTAGATTAAAATATAATAAAAAGAGCTTTTTTGTGTCTTTTTTGGTCATAGTTGTTGATTTTTTTATTTCCTTGCTTCTTGCTAGTGCTTTTTATGATTTTCTGTAATTGAAATCCAGGATAGGTAAATCTGGAGACAGTAACTGGATTAATAATTACCTACGAATAGGACACGGGGACATGGGGAACTAACAGTAATGAGTATTTGTAGAAAATGTTCTTAAATTGATAGTGGTGATTGCAATATTCTTAATATGATTGAATGATTAAATTTTATGATAAATGAAATATATTCCAGTAAACTTTTAAAAAAGAAGAAAAAACTCGGATATAGAACATTTGTCTTTGGGAACTATATTATGCCAGTTTGTTTTGGAGTCCACAGACTCTGGCCTTGATCTCTTCAGACCCCAGCAATTTGGTTCCCTCAAGGTGTTCAGTTATCTAATTGATTTTTGTAACTTTGTCCCCTGTATGATTTACCATATTCATAAATATATTTGCAACAAGGTAAATAATATCTATAGCTGTTCTCTGCCATATATATACATACATCTGTGGGTATATCCTCACTCTCATACTTTTCGGTCTGAATTTTGCTCCAAGCATCTGTAGCAAGATTGTGTCTATAATAATATTTGCTTTTGTTACCTTTAACTCTTACAAATTTCTCAATACCTTTCCCTACCTCCATCATTTTTTGCCAACCTCTTTCTTATTGTATACACAGTATTCTATTGTTTCTGTCTATGAACCAAAGTTTGTTTATTTGCTTTTTCACTGATGGACATTTAAGTTGTGTCTGTCTTCTTTCTATTGTGAGTAGTGCTACCACGAACATTGCTGAACATATATATATTTTACTCATGGCTCTTATTTCTCTAGGATATGTACCAAGTAAAATGATTGCTGGATCATGTGGTATTTTTATTCCTAACTTTTTGAGTAAGGTCCATATTGTTTTCCAAATGGTTATGCCATTTTATAGTTCCACCAGCAGTGTTTGAGAGTTCCAGTCTCCCTGTACCCATGGCAACATTTATTGTTTTCTGTTTTAACTTTGCTATTAATGTTATTTTTTAATTATTATTGCTGAGGTGAATTGATATCTCATTGTTTTATTTTACATCTTTTGAGTGGTTCATGATCACAAGCATTTTCCCATGTTTGTTGACCACTTGATGAAGTGTCTACTCTCATGAAGTGTCTGTTCATTGTCCTCTGCTTCTTTTTTACTGATATGATTTGCCCTTCTATTGTTAAAATGTTGAAGTGTTAGATACTATTTAGAGATTAATCCATTCTCTAGGATGTAATGGCTAGAATTTTTTTACCCATTCTTTTTATTTTTAATGAAATCATTTTTAATTTCTTCCTTTAATCTTCTCATTCATCTTTTTAAAATCTACGTTTTTATTGGCATTTAATTCGTATATCATACTATTCAATATTTTAATCATATTAAGAAGAGTCATGTAATCATTACCACAATCCATTTTAGAAGATTTCTTTTTTCATGTAGTTATTGTTATTAGTTCTCCATTTTCCCCTAACCTTCCCTGCCATGTCCCTACTTAATTAATCCAGTTACTATTTTGATAGATTTACTTATCCTGGAATTTTATATACAGAAAAATATGACAAGACAAAATCAAGAAACAAATATCATCAACAACAACAAAAAACCCTAAAACAGTGACTAAATAAAACAGAAAAACTTCTGTTGAAGAGAAGACAGAAAATATTATAAAAATGACAGAGTTTAAATGAATCAAAGGAAGATCAAGTGATAAGGTCTTACATTTCAACCTGGCTTCTATAATTGACTTTACAGTGCTGTCTGGCTGATAGAAAGGCTATTCATAAAACTTGGACCATACTCATAGGGGATTCACCAGAGGCTTAATCCATGTGGGAACCCTGCAAATAGATTTTGGGCTTCTACTCTCATTCATAGACCTGAAAACTGGCTGTCTAGAATTTAAGCTCTGATAGCATTCCCTCCTTCAGCTTTAGATTTTTATTATTTATAATCCTTGGATCACACAGGCTGAAGTGCTGCTTCAGTGTGGACGTAGTTGATGTCGCACTTAGAGGACTGCTTGTTTTAAGACAAACCTCTAAAACCTCAGGTTCTATTGTTTTTGATAGTTGGGCACCATCTGATTTCTTTGAAATCTCTTGGTACACATTAAGTATCTTAATATTTAAGATATCTTAATCACCTAGTTTGCCTTCTGTTCTTTGTGTAGTTTTGATTATATTTGACAGTGTGTTTATACTATGAATTAGAGTCCCTAAGTTTGTCCCTAACTTCATAACTTCATAACAGCAACAAATTTGTCCTTATTTTTTCCATTGATGATCTATATAGGTTTTGCTTGCAGGTCTTGGTCCATTTTGAATTCATTTTTATATATATGGTTATTGTTTCCTTTTTTGGCAAATAGATAATTCAATTTTTCCAGCACAATTTATTTTAGAGACTATCCTTTCCCATTCAGTGTGTTTCGACAGTTGTCAAATATCAACTTCCTGCAGGTGGATGATGCAGTAAATGGTGTGGGGGTTATATCTGACCTCCTCTGGCTTCCCTATTGCCAAGAGGCAGGGGTAAGACATGCCTCCATGTTCTATCCTTCTTTACCTATTCTAACATCAATTGTTCTTCCCACAGTACTCTACTTCTATGCTAAGTTCATGAATTCGTTGTTGTAATGATCACACAGAAGTCACAGACAATACTTACCATTAAGGGGGTTTATTGGGGAAGTTAATAGGTTACCACAAGTGAAGATCAGTAAACAGTAAGAGTATGGTCATTATTCCACAGCGCTGCCTCTAGTCAGTCAACTCCCAAGTCTCTGTCTATTCCTCAACCTCTCAGCCACTGGGTCCCTTGGCCTCTAACCCCGTGGACCAAGAAAGTTGCCTGTCACTCTGTCTCACAGCCCTATAGTTTCAGTGATACTTCTCTTGATCTGTCTCACAGTCTTTGGGCCACAATCTCTGGTATCTCTGGCCTTGACCTCCGCCCTTCAAACAGAGATCTGGAAAAAGCTCTTCCGATAGTTAGGGCCTTTCTCTCTGCTGCTGCTTCAAAAATGACTTATGCTGATAGCTAGGATGGTGATACTGAAAACTGGCCAATCCCCTCTATTAGTATTACACATGGCCTATTTGCACAGACCCACCCTGTTGGTGTGAGTTACAGAGAAAATGGTAGAAGAGCCATGTTAAGAAATGTCACTCCATCATGGATGATTTACCTCAGGGTTCTCAGTTCTGTTCTAATAGCTTATATATTGTCATACCGAATATTGTAGTTGTGTAGTAGTTTTTGAAATTGGCAAGTGAAAGAACCACTTTGTTCTTTATTAGTAGTGCTTTAATTATCCAGATTTTCTTTTCTTTCCATGTTAAGTTGATAATTCGTTTTTCCATCTCTTTAAAGAATGATGCTGGATTCTGGATCACTTTGGATAATATTGACATTTTTACAATATTAAGCTAGCCTATACATAAACAGGGTATATTTGTCTATTTTTGTAGGCCTCCTTTGGTTTCTCATATTAGTGTTTTATAGTTTTCTTTGTTCAAGTGTTTTCTTTGTCTATTTAAGTTTATTTTGAAGTATTTAATCTTTTGGGAGCATCTTTTAAATTATACTGTTTTCTTGATTTGTTTTTCAGAGCTCTTTTTGTCAGTATAAAGGAGCCCTTCTGATTTTTTTATGTTAATCTTGTACCTTGCCACGTTGCTGAATCTTTCAATTAGTTACAACTATTTTTTTGCCAAGTCTTTGGGATTTTCTACATATAGGTTCATATCACCTGAAAATAGGTTTGACTTCTTTTTTTTGTTTTTTGCCATTTTGGATCCCTGTAACATAGTTTCTGTTTCTTTCTTAATAACTCTGACCAAGATTTCCAGTACAAGACTGAATAGGAGTGGTGATGAAGAACATAGTTGTCTGTTTTTCATTCACATGGAGAGTGTTTGCAATTTCTCTTCATCGAGAGAAATGTTGGCCATTGGTTTTGTAGATATGGCCTTTATTCTGTTGAGGAGTTTCCCTTTTTATTCCTATTTTGTTAAATGCTTTTATTAGAAATTTGTGTTGAGATTTTGTCAAATGCTTTTTTGGGTAAACTGGTATTTATGAGATATTGCAAACTACAAAATTCATTCTATGAAGCAAGTATAACCTTGATGCCAAAACCAGGCAATAAGCCCACACAAATAGAAAAATATAGACCAACATCCTTCGTGAAAATAGAAGCAAAAATTCTCAACAAGATTCTGGCCAATCTGAAAACTTATCAAAAATATTTTTTTAAATCTATAAAAATTAATTTACCATGATCAAGTGGGATTCATAACAAGGCTGATTCAGCATTAGAAAAATAAGCAATATAGTCTGCCACATAAATAAAGCAAAGAATAAGAACAACATCATATCAATAGAGGCACATCCAACAGTCTTTCTCATAAAAAAGATAAATAGGAGTAGAAGGGATTTCTGATAAACTCAATAAAATAGGAGTAGAAGGGAAATTCCTCAACATAAAGGCCGTATATGAAAAACAGTGGCCAACTTCACATTACACTCAACAGGGATGTCCTCTAGCACCACTCTTATTCAACAACTTACTGGAAATTTTCATTGAGGAAACAGAAATGCATTAAAATGATGTGTCCTGTAAACTAGTGTTAAACACTAATGACAGAAGACCTGCTGAGCTGTGGGATGACATTAAGAGTATCATACATTAAGAAAGCAAAAGGTCATTGAAAAGATCAAAGTGGATGTTAGAAGACTCTGAAAGTTGCTGAAGGCAAATGGAAGAAATGATGAAGTCAAAAAGGTGAGCAGAGAATTTCAAAGGGCAGCTTGAGAAGACAAAAGTCGAACATTAAATATACAATGACCTACAGTTAGAAAACCAAAAAGGAAGAACACTTAGCATATCCTAAACTGAAAGAGCTAAAGAAAAAGCTCAAACCTTGAGTTGCACGATTGAAAGATTCTTATGGGTAAAACTGAACGATACAGGAAGCATCAAAAGAAGATGGAAAGAGAGAGTACACAGTCAGTGCTACCAAAAGAATTGACATTGAACCTTTTCAGGAGGTAGCAAATGATCAAGAACTAATGGTACTCAAGAAACCAAGCTGTACTGAAAGCATTAACAATATGGCTCCAGGAATTGATGAAATATCAACTGAAATGTTTTAACAAGATAATGAAGCAGTGGAAGCACTCTCTTGTCTATGCCAAGAAATTTGGAAGACAGCTACTTGGCCAGCTGACTGGAAGAGATCCATATTTGTACCCATTACAAAAAAAGGTAACCCAGATGAATGTGCAAATTATAGGACAGTATCATTGATATCTTATGCAAGTAAAATTTTACTGAACATCATCCAACAAAGGTTTCAGCAGTACATTGACAAGGAGTTGCCAGAAGTCCAGGCCAGATTCAGAAGAGGATATGGAAAGGATATCAGAAGGGATATCATTGCTGACGTCGGATGGATCTTGACTCAAAGCAGAGAACACTAGAAAGGCATTTACTTGTGTTGTATGGAGTATGTCGAGGCAGCTGCCTGTGTGGATCATAACAAACTATGGCTAGGTTTGAGAAGAATGGGAATTCCAGAACACTTCATTGTGCTCATAAGGAGTGTGTACATGGATCAGGAGGCAGCTGTGTAAAAAGAACAAGGATTTCTGCTTGTTTTAAAATCAAGAAAGCTGTATGTCAGAGTTACATCATCTCACCATACTTATTCAGTCTTTATACTAAGCAAATAATCAGAGAAGCTAGACTAAATGAAGAAGAATGTGACATCAGTATTGGAGAAAGGCTCATTCACAACCTGCGAAATGCAGATGGCACAATCTTGCTGAAAGTGAGGAGGACATGAAGCACTTGCAGATGAAGTTCCAGGATCACAGCCTTCAGTATGGATTACAACTCATTGTAAAGAAAACCAAAATCCTCACAACTGGGCCAAAAGGTAACATCATGATAAAGGGAGAAAGATTGATGTTGTCAAGGATGTTGTCTGGCTTGGATCCACAATCAATTCACATGGAAGCAGCAGTCAAGATATCAAAGGATACATTGCATTGGGTAAATCCGCTGCACAAATATTAAAAAGCAAGGGTGTTTTTTGAGGACTACGTATGCCTACCCCAGCCATGCTATTTTCAATTGCCTCATGTGCATATGAAAGTTAGACATTGAATAAGACCAACAAAATAGATGCATCTGAACTATCATGTTCATAAAAATATTGCAAATACCATGGACTTGCAAAATACAAAGAGATGCCTGGCTTAGAAGTACAGCCAGACACATCCTGAGAGGCAAGGATGGTGAGACTTTGTCTCATTTACTTTGGGCATGTTATATGGAGAGACCAGCCCTTGGAGATAGGCATTATATTTGGTAAAATGGAAGGCCAGCAAAGGAGAAGACGACCTGCAAAGAGATGGATGGACTTGACACCATGGCTACCACAATGGGTTTAAGCATAGGAACCGTTGTGAGGATGATACAGGACCAGGCCATGAGTTGCTATGAGTCAGAACCAACTTAACAGCATCCAACATCAGCAACAGCAATAAATGACAACTCATGACTATCGTATAGTTGCTATTTTCATATTCTTTTTGCTTTTTTATAATTTATCTTATTCCAGCAGTCATAGTTTTGTTCTACGTTTGTTCATGAGAGTTACTCAAAGTTTGCCCTTTATCCAACTCTCATGGTTCATATAGTTTCCAGTCTCTTAATTTTTTTAAATTAATGTCTGCTCCATGGGGGTGATTTATTATTTTCCCTAATAAAATAAGGATGTCTCTAAAATGAACCCGATATATATATATATACACCATAGATATATATCAATGGAGTTTGAGTTCACGCTTAATCATACCCCTAATTTAAGAACAATGAGTTCTTATGACATGGCTGTAGTCATGACGAGATCACTGAAGATACGGATGCTATCGCAAAGTGTGGTGAAGAAATCAGATGGTGCCTGGCTAACAAGAATGTCTGGGGTCTTAAAGGCTTGTCTTAAAACAAGCAGCCATATAAGTGAAGTTTCATCTAAGTCCACTCTGAAGTAGCACAGCAGCCTGTCTGATCCAAGGATTGTAAACAATTAAATCCAAGGCCAGAAGAGGGAGGGTATTAGAGTTTAACATTCTGAGACCCAGCTTGGAGAATGTTTTGGATGACAGTGGAAGAATCTATTTGCAGGGCCCCTACATGGATTAAGCCTCCAGTGAATTCCCTCTGATCATTGACGATGGATGTGAATAACCTTGCTGTCAGACAAAGTTGTATTTGAAAGAGGATTAATACAAAAGTAGTTAAGTTTAAAATTTAACCCTTTAGTATTTTTTGCCCCTTTGGACCTATTTTGAATTTGTTCTAGTTTTTAGACATTTCTGCATTCTTTGCAATTTTGGTTTTTCCATTGTATTTTGTTGCTGTTGAATTCTTTTGTGTTTTTTTGTTTGTTTTTTTGTATATTAAAACCAGGCTATGTAAATCTATAGAGACAGTAGGTCTTTTAGGTTTATAGCAGGAGATACTGGGTGGGGGGGGGGGAATGGGGAGCTAATAATGATTAGTACAAGAAAAAAGAAAATGTTCTAAAATCGATTGTGGTGATGACTGCACAATTCTTTTTATATGATTAAGCCATTCAGTTGTGTGATCCATGCACTAGAAAATTTTTTCCTAAATAGGCATCTAACCTCCTAAACAGCTAGATAATAAATTGCTATTTGTTAAATAGACCCATTTATGGTATTTATATTATGGCAACACTAGACAAATTTTATAGAAAATGCTGGATGAAGACCAGTGAAAATTTTTTTTGCTGCTATTAATACTATGGTAGAATTTGATGTTATTAAGAAATTGTGGTTCTGTGTCTTTTTTTTTACCCCTGTGACCTAGAAATGGCATAGTGGTTACATGTTGAGCTACTAACCTCAAGGTCAACAGTTAGAAACCACCAGCCATTCTAAGGCAGGTAGATGATGCTTTCTATTCCCATAAAGAGATATAGTATTAGAAACCCACAGGGACAGTTCTACCCTGTTCTATAGGGTCTTTATGAGTTGAAATAGACTCGATGACAGTGTGTGAGAAATACTGTTTCTGTTTCAAGTGCTTGGTTAAATTAGCCTTGACTCTTTGTGACTAATTTTATTATAAACAATCCTCCTTGTCTCCTGTCTATGGGTTCTTTGTGAAATCAACACTTATGCATATACAGTACTCTTTAGGTACTCTTTATTGAACTAATAGTTCATAAAATATTTATGGGTTAAATGTTGATATTCAATTTGTATGCATGGATTTATCTGAAGTATATTAATAACACTCAAGACACTTTTAACCAAATAATTCAGATGCTCTGGGTTAGTTTTCATTTTTAATACTGATTTTATCACAGGGACATGATGATGAAGTATTTGTTTTGGAAGCTCATCCATTTGATCAAAGGATCATACTTTCAGCGGGTCATGATGGGAACATTTTTATTTGGGACCTTGACCGGGGAACCAAAATTCGAAATTATTTTAACATGGTAAGGAAAATTCATATTTTGTTGATAGTCATACTGGCTTCTCTTATGTGATAACTTGGTAATTAAGCTATAACATCTTCCAAAGAATTTCTTGTCATCTGTTTTTAAGTTTGTAAAATAATTCAGAGAATGAAGTAAGGCCTGTTAGTAGACCAATCTAACATATGGCCTTTCTGGGTGTAAGAATGATCTTGGTCTTGTCAGCATTTTCCAAGTTCTGCTCCCTAATCCTGAAACTTCAGAAACTCAGAATTATTAAACTTTTGGAATCTTATTTACCAAATTCACAAAAAGCTTCATATTTAAACTATCATCTTAAATTTATAAATTACTGTAGCGACTGGAGTACATCTATATGAGTTTGTCATTAGTAAATCCCATGTGACTTAATTAGTATTTGAAGGTGATTTGGCCATCATAGATTTGGAGATATGGATTTTCTTAAGATAAATTTTACGTAAACCATAGAGAAATCTGACAAACTATCTCTTCTAGTAAAATACCCATCAATAGTAATGGGAATATCCACCATATTTTAGTGTTCTACTCTGAAGAATAGTTCTAAATAAATATTTCTAAATTATGGCGTTTTGAGTTCCCCATTTAAAGGCTTTATATAGATCTAGAGTATTAATAATATTCTCTTTCTTAGATTATTCAAATTGATTTATGTGTTTTAATTTTAAGCTGATTATTTTATGACTCCATTGTATTACAGCTTTTTTTTTAACATTTTATTAGGGGCTCATACAACTGTTATCCCAATCCACACACACATCAATTGTGTAAAGCGCATTTGTACATCGTTTCTCAAAACATTTTCTCTCCATTTAAACCCCCGACATTAGGTCCTCATTTTTCCCCTCCCTCCCCGCTCCCCCCTCCCGCATGAGCCCTTGATAGTTTATAAATGGGTATTTGTATTACAGCTTTTGATGTATAATATTTTGATGATAATATTTTGACTTTGCTTATACAACACTTTTGTCAGTTTAATTGGTTTGGATCTTTTTTTTTTTTCCCGTTCCCACCCACCCTTTTTAAAAAATTTCCTAGTCACCTGTTTATTATTTCTTGAGGAATGGCAATGCTAGTAATCATTGATAGCTACCGTTGCCTTTGCTTCTCCGTAGTTTTTCTCCAGGCTTTACTATTTCAGTAGATTTCTGGAGAGTACACTGGAATTTTAATACATCACAGAATCCAGGGCAAATCTATCACTTATTCATAAAATGATTGAGAGAGATTCTTCTGAATTTCAGATTGAAGGTCAAGGCCATGGTGCAGTGTTTGACTGTAAATTCTCACCGGATGGAAACCATTTTGCCTGCACAGATTCTCATGGGCATTTACTGCTTTTTGGTTTTGGGTGCAGTAAATGTTATGAAAAGGTTAGTATATTTGATTTTTGTTGTAGACCATATTTGGGGATTTTATCATTGAAAGTTGAAGTCTTCTAGTTCAGTGGTTCTCAACCTTCCTAATGCCACGACCCTTTAATACAGTTCCTCATGTAGTGGTGACCCCCAACCATAAAATTATTTTCATTGCTACTTCATAACTGTCATTTTGCTACTGTTATGAGTCGGGCGACCCCTGTGAATGGGTTGTTCAACCCCCAAAGGGGTCACAACCCACAGGTTGAGAACCAACTGCTGTTCTAGTTAATAGAGGATGTGTGTTAATGTGTCAAATAAGAAAGGTACTTTCCTTGGTAAATGTTTCTGTCATTGCCAGGATGTTAGACTTGACAGTGGGAATAAATCTTAACATATAGGTTGATTAAAATAGATATAAAATACATTAGAAAATAATTTTGCTTAAAATGGATTCTATGGACTATATTTCAATTTTAGTAGGAATGACTCTTCCAGAATGTCTTCTGCTTACCATAAATTATTTGTATGGAACTAAGCAGCTAGTGAAATCTACTAGTAACTGACTATATTTATTTTCCTTGGTTGGCTATCTCATTTATTATTAATACTATTGAAATATTTGGAAGTTCACTGAATTGGTTATTCCATTTTGTTAGCTGTGAATTTGCCACAGATATTAGAATTTTAGCATTGGAAAAGAACTTAACTTTTAGTGCTTTTGATATAATTGATATTTGTCTGTCTCATCATTTTATATTATAATTCATCTATCTTTATATGAATAAATATAAGGAAGAAAAACACAGTTCTATAGGGGTATATGATTTCTCTAGCTTAAAAATATTACCGACCTTTATTCACTGATTTGTTCCTTTACATCTTCCTATCACAATTGATGAAATACTAAATAGGGCCAAAGTACCAAAGAACTTAGAAAGTTTATGGACAAAATGGAGTAAAGGGTTATGTTCTTGGGTTTTTTTTGGGGGGGGGGGATTTAGTGATGAAACTGAGAATTTATTATTTTTTTTCCTTTTTAAAAATATTTTTCGTTTTTATTGTTTTATTAGAGGCTCATACAACTCTTATCAGGATCCATACATACATCAATTGTGTATAGCACATTTGTACATTCATTGCCCTCATCATTCTCAAAACATTTGCTCTCCACTTAAGCCTCTGGCATCAGGTCCTCATTTTTCCCCTCCCTCCCCGCTACCCCTCTCTCATGAGCCCTTGATAATTTATAAATTGTTATTTTGTCATATCTTGCCCTGTCCGACGTCTCCCTTCACCCACTTTTCTGTTGTCCGTCCCCCAGGGAGGAGGTCACATATAGTTCCTTGTAATCGGTTCCCTCTTTCCTACCCACTCTCCCTCTACCCTCCCAGTATTGCCACTCACACCACTGGCCCTGAAGGGATCATCCGCCCTGGATTCCCTGTGTTTCCAGTGCCTATCTGTACCAGTGTACATCCTCTGGTCTAGCCAGACTTGCAAGGTAGAATTTGGATCATGATAGGGGGTGAGGAGGAAGCATTTAGGAACTAGAGAAAAGTGTTTTTTTTTTCATCGTTGCTACATAGCACCCTGACTGGCTTGTCTCCTCCCCGAGACCCCTCTGCAGGGTGTTTGTTTTTTGTTTTTTTTTACCAACTTTTTGAAACCCTGAGGAATTTGTATGGGAGCCATGGCTGAATTCTTCCGGCTTTCAAGAGAATCTAACTCCATATCTGCCCAAGGATGATTCCTGTGAGGCAATCTTTATCCTAACCTGACACCGCTCATCCCTCCCCTGCCACTCAACTTCTCTGCTGGGTTCAGTAATTCCTTGTAATAGCCATGTAAAACTCACAGGTTTATTAGGAGTTTTACAGGTTACCACAAGTCAGGGTCAGGAAACATTAAGAATATTCCTTTATTCCATTGCAGCACCTCTTCTCAGCCATACTGATAGACACATCTCTTTCTCATCCTCCGCCACATGGCCTCCTGCCCTCTACCCTGCTTGCACAAGTGTCACAAAGCCCCATTGGCACTGATAGGTACCCAAGGAGCACCACACTCTGCAAGTCAGCATCCTCTCTGAAGGCGTTCAGTTTTACTCTATCTCAGAGTCTTGGCTCTGCTCCTGTGTTCTGTCTCATGGTCTCAGTACTGTCACTGCTAGTGCCTCCATCAGGCAGGTATCTCGCATGAGCTCTGCTGGTGACTGTTCTTTCTTGATGGTGATAGGAATTCTATTTGCCTTTCTGAAATGATTTACTTTTCTATTTAAGGGAATGGCAAAACTGGTCAATCCCTAAGTTAGAGTCTTCTATTCACTTTTCCCCCATGATCCTATCCAGTCATTTGGTAGGAGTTACAACAACCATGGATAGAAGAGCCATACAAGCAATTTCACTTGGCCACTAGCCAGTCCCCTTGTAAAATGCACATTTTATGATTTTTTAAAACAAATATTGACGATCGTCTAGTTTATTTTTTATTGAGAGAGTAAAATGTTAGCAGCAGCAGACTACAAGAGAATTCAAAAACTGCCTGATTTGTAAATTTGTCCTAGGGATAAAATGTGTGCTTATCTGTAAACTTCTTATATATGTTAACTACTAAAAATCTGTCCAAAAGATTCCAGATCAGATGTTCTTCCATACTGATTATCGACCTCTTATTCGTGATGCCAACAACTATGTATTGGATGAGCAAACTCAACAAGCTCCTCATCTCATGCCTCCTCCATTTTTGGTGGATGTTGATGGAAACCCTCATCCCACAAAATTCCAGCGACTAGTACCAGGACGGGAAAATTGTAAAGATGAACAGCTTATACCACAACTGGGTTATGTGGCTAATGGTATGTTTTCACCAATGTTAAGTTTAAAACATTTTATAAAATGTACTTTCTGCTGTCATTGTATGATACATTCCCCCTTGCTGAACTCTGGAATAAGTTATAGTATATTTTATGTAGCATTTTTATTAATTTTCAAATGTCTAATATTTGTTACCCTGCAGAATAATTGTACATGGTTTATCTCATCTAGATACGGATAAGTGGATAAGGAAAAAAGAAATAAACCCTCAATTAGAGGGTACCTTCTAAGAAACCCTAAAAATAAGATTTTATTATCTCTTAAATAGTATTCAAAACCAAAAAGCAAGCTCATGCCATCGTGTCAATACTAACTGATAGAAATCTTATAGAATCTGCTCCTGTGAGTTTCTGAAATTAACTCTGTTAGGGAGTAGAAATCCTTATCTTTCTACCACGGAGCAGCTGAGGATTTCAAACTTCTGACTTCATGGTTAGCAGCCCAATATGTAATCCACTATGCTATCAAGACCCGAATACTCAGAAATTCCTTTATATCTTGGATTATTAATAAGATTTTCAGCCAGGTATGAGGTGATAAGTTAATGATTTGCAAATGAAATTTTGCTTGCCAGGGCCTTGAACATCCTATTAGAATATTCTCTCTTTAATACTGGCTTGCAAAGCTCTGATTTATTAAACAAGGAAGAATGTTGTGAAAGTTAAATAAGAGGCTAAGCTGTAAGTATCTCAAAATCCATGCTAGCTGGGCATTGAATAAGGAAGACTGAAGAAGAACAGTTACATGGGAATTATAGTGCTGGTGAAGAATATTGAAGTACCATGGGTTGCCTAAAGAACAAACAAATCTATCTTGGAAGAAATACAAGATTGCACCTTAGAAAGAAGGATAGCGAGACTGTTTCATTTATTTGAACATGTTATCAAGGAAGATGGTGTTCCTGGAAAGGAATATCATGCTTAGTACAGAAGAAGGGGAACGAGAAAGAGGAAGCTCCTCGACAAGATGGATGGATGGGCACAGTGGCTGCAAAAATGGACTCAATCATAACAATTGTGAGGATGGCACAGGACCTACCAGTGTTTAATTATGTTGTTCATAGGGTTGCTATGAGTAAGATTGACCCGACAGCACCTAACAACAATAGCAATGGTTGTCCTATGAGAATTTTGTTGGGAAATCTTACCTCATCTACCTTGTCGCCCTGGTCTTGCCTTTCAGACTTCTTTTGCTCCCCAAATTCAAAGAACATTGCACAATCACAACATTTGAATCCCCTTAGGATGCCAGAACACCTATTTTGACCTGGATTTAAATTGAAGAGTACAGAATTCTCTGCGGAAGAGTTAGAGAGTGTCTTAGGTTGGCTTCTTTAGAGAAGCAAAACCAGCGATACTTACATGTGTTTGTATATAGAATGAGCTTTGTATTGAGAAGTTGCTTACACAGTTATAGATTAGGTAAATCCAATCCAGTTCATGTCAGGCTTCTCCTGACTCACGGAAGTTGAAGAACAGGAAACAAGATGATGAAGCAGAGGTGGAAGGGGACACGGGCTGGCAGATGCAGAGATAAATGAATCCAAAGTTGGCTGAATGAATCTACCACAGGTAGTCTGCAGATAGTTCTTGGGATCCACAGGCAACACAATAGGAGATTGAGGAACCAGATGCAAGATTTAGCTCCAGAAGCCAAAGGACCAAAGAGGATTCATCTCTGCTCATTTTTTACCCAGGAGTGTCTAGTTCACATAATCCCTAACCACCACAGAGGTTCAAAATACTACTTTCAAAAGCATGTAATTCTAGATGGGGGATATGTTGAGAAACAATAACTTCATATTTTGTTATTTTTGTTTGATAAAGATTTCTACGATTTTGTAGCAATACTTTTTTGACTTATAATATTTTACCCTGAAATACTCATTATTATGTATTAAATTATTTTTCTGCTCATCAAAATGCTGAGGTGCCTCTGAAAAACAATATTTGAAAGATCATAATTTTGATTACATTCAGGCAGGAAATTCTCAAGAAGGAAAGATGTAGAGTATTTTAGGTGGAGTAGTGATTACATTTGGGGCTGCTAACCATGTCAGCCACTCTGGGTGGAAAATGAGGCTTTCTATGTACTCCTATAAAGAATTATAGCCTCTGAAACCCACAAGGGCAGTTCTACCCTGCTCTATAAAATTGACCCGATGGCAGTGAGTTAGGTTTGTTATGGTTAAACTTAAACTTTTCTGAAATACCTTTTTATGCCTGACTTTTTAGCCTGGAATTCACTGTGAAGAAAATTAATTTTAAAATGAATTATTTAATATTAATAATCTTAGAGATAAGAAGGTCCCCAGTGTTACCCATTTAGGGGAACATTGGTTAAAATCAAACATAAAAGCTAACATCAGAACATTTAAAATTATTTGTGTGAATTCTTAATTATGTTCATTTTAATGATATTTAGAGCATACTAAAGTGTAATTAGTTTTGTGACTTTATATTTGGTCTCAACTCATTCAGGTGATGGTGAAGTAATAGAACAGGTAATTGGGCAGCAGACCAATGATCAAGATGAGAGTATTCTTGATGGAATAATCAGGGAACTGCAGAGAGAGCAAGATCTGAGGCTAATTAATGAAGGAAATGTTCCAAATTTTCCAGTTAATAGATCATATTCTGTCAATGGTGGTAAGTGTGTATATATTTGTAAAAAGTTACAGTTAAACGTATTTTAATTTACTTTTGCCAACTCGTATGTGAGGAATATTTTACTTTTCAAATAGAACATTTTAATTATCATACAAGTATGAAATAATATGTACAAAAGTGCTATAGTCTTCAGACTTACCATTTGTGGCAAAAAAATTGCATTTATATAGAAATAAAAGTGGTATAATTTCTTAAGTCAGTAATTTTCTATCTCTTTTAAAAAAATTAACGGAGATGCTGCAATAAGTGCTGCTCCTGTGAAGTCATACAAAATCATACATTGGAGATAACAGGGAGATTCAAAACATGTATGGAAAAATTCCATTTTCAGTTTCGTTTTCCTATGAACTTTTTGAATCTCCATCCACCCTACCCCCCACCATATCACAGGTTCTGTTACAGACCACTACAATAATAAAGTGAGTAATTTTGTTGTTTCCCAGTACATATAAAAGTTATGTTTATAACATAGTGTTTTGACTAGATAATAATATTTTTTTTCCTTTCTTGATAGTTTTTTTTAAATCATTTTATTAGGGGCTCATACAACTCTTATCACAATCCATACATACATCAATTGTGTAAAGCGCATTTGTACATTCATTGCCCTCATCATTCTCAAAACATTTCCTCTCCACTTAAGCCCCCAGCATTAGGTCCTAATTTTTCCCCTCCCATCCTGCTCCCCCCTCTCATGAATATATAATAATATTATGAAAATTTTTTGAAATATTGTGAGAATTACCAAAATGTGACACTAAAACATGAAGTGAGTACATGCTATTGGGAAATTGGTGTTGATAGATTTACTTAACAGTGGGTTAAAATATGTAGCATCTGCCAAGTGCAGTAAAATAAGGTCTGCCTGTATAATGTTTTTAAAATAGAACCTACTTTTAATTTAAAAATCACAGCTGACCCTTGAACAATACAGGCATTTGGGGTGCCAACCTTCCATGCAATTAAAAATTGACATAATTTACAGTTTACCATTGACAATATGTATTTGAACTGTATATGCTCACTGATATGCAGAAAAATGACCAGAAAGTTTGAACTGTTCATGGGGAGGTGATTAACTAGCATCACACACTGTTTCAAGTGGATACTACAGCACTGAAGCTCACCACAGTTGCAACACACACACACACACACACACACACACAAATTCAAGTATAAATGGACTTGCCTACAGTTCAAACCCTTGTTTTTCAAGGGTCAACTGTACTACTGAAAAATTGACCCTCCCTTGTTGAGGGAAGGCAGCATACCAACTTTTTATCTTGAATTTATAAAAATACAGTATAAGATAAGAGACTATTTTAAAGAAATATAAAGGCATCTACAAAATTGACTTTCACAACAGTTTTATCTTAATACCAATATAAATTATTGTACAACTTAAAATGACTATTCTAACCTGTTGTATCTCTTCCACCTTTATATAAAATGTACCTATGCATTGACTTCTATGTAAATTTTAACTGTTAACAATTTATAGATTTAAAATAAATTTAGTTCTCCATTCAGCTTATTTGGCAAACCTCACTCAGTTAGTATTTCCTGAACCTGAGACAAAATGTGAAGTGGGATAATAGTCCGACATATCCAGGCCCTTTGTTTTTAAGAAATAAAACCTTCCCTGATTTGAAAATCCATTAATGAAGCCATTATTCAGCTCTGCTGAATCTATCTGTCGATGGATTTTGAAATGCCATTAGTCAAAAGGGACACGTTTGACTTTTATTTGTCATAATTAATTATTTGGGAGATTTCTTTCTGGAGTTTATTTTACCAATTGAATTTCATTTCCATTTTTGCTTTATTCACAAATACAAGAAAAGGAGATTTTTTTCCCCTTGTATGTTTTATTTAAAATGGGCATCTTTCTCTCGGGTTAAAAAGAATACTAATTCTGTTACTAGTTTTTCTTTTACTGCTCACCAATCTTGGATGTGAAATGTTGATAAAGTATTTTGTTGTTGTTTGCAGTTTTTCTTATAATTGTTTAAATACTTCATTTATTCTGAATCCATTTAGTGGAGAAGATAAAAGATCAAATTTATATTAAAAGGCCATTTTCTGATTGACTCACTGAACTATAATGAACATTTGTGCATTTCTCAAATAATGTTAAATATAATTTTTCAGTGAGCATTTAGTAGTTTATAGATGCGAATGTGTTTGGGAAAACATAATGTAAAACTTTAAGCATATATTTCATGTCTGATTTATTCATAACACCATAAAAATCATGAAATACCGAACCCAAAAAGCAATCTGACTGCCCTCGAGTCAATTCTGCCTCACCATGACTCTAAAGGACAGAGTAGAATTTCCTCGGTGAGTTTTTGAGACTGTTTATGGAGTAGAGAGGCTCCTGTGTATCCCACATTTAAAAAAAAACATAAAATGTTAAAAAGGTGTCAAAAATGTAAAACAGAAATAGAATACTGTCCAGCATTATTATCTTTTCTTTAAATCTTCTGTTTTTCTTAGAACTGATTTAGAGCCTTTGCTCAGAGAATGTTATCTTTCTCTGCTTTTGTCTTAGCTCTGAGAAATCCAAATATCGACATACATTCTTCCCCAAATATTGGACTTCGTCGCAGTGGGCAAATTGAAGGAGTGCGACAAATGCATAACAATGCTCCTCGGAGCCAGATGGCCACGGAAAGAGATCTTATGGCATGGAGCAGAAGAGTGGTGGTCAATGAGCTAAATAATGGAGTTAGTAGGTGAGTGAATCAGGTTATACGCCTATGCGAATGTAAAGCTTTATTTTTAGTGAATAAATCAATGTGCTGTATTAGTTAAGTGACTGATATATTTACGGATGTAATTGATTTATACATTACTATCTTCAACATATTCCCATTAGTTCATTCCCTAACAAATATTTAACGATTATGTATAATTTGCTGAAAATTGGTCCAAAAAGGCTGTAGGTACGCTACGTGGACAACACTGTGGAGACAGTGTGGGAATTGTGCCCGATCTGACCTCACCACATTGGGGCAAACCACTAAGGGCGTGCAACAGAGAGGAGGGGAAGCAAAGCAATGAAGTCATCGAGAAATACCAAAAATAGACTTTGGGGTCAGGGCGTGTACCCCATCAGACTCAACTAGAAAACACTCTTAAAGGTCAACAAACAGACCTGGAACTATGTGTCGGCTTTTCTTTTTTGTTGTTGCTGTTTTGTTGTTATTGTGCTTTGTTTCATTTTTTTGTGCTTATTATTATTTTTGTATGTCTATCTAAATAAGATAGGTGGGAAAAACAATTCGGAGGAGAAAACAATGGGACCAACGGTTCCAGGGGGACATGGGAAAAGGAGGCAAGGGAAAGGAAGGGGGGTGCCAACAAACCCAGGGATAAGGGAACAACAAGTAATCTAAAATCCATAGCGAGATGGGTGTAGGATGCCTGGTGGGGCTTGATCAAGTGCAGTTAGCTGAGAGGAATTACTGAAACCCGAATAAAGGTTGAACATTATAGCAGGACAACAGGAAAGTAAAAGGAAATAGAAACAAAAACTAGGAGGCAAAGGACATTTATGGAGGTCTAAATACAGGAATGTACATATGTAAGTACATTTATAACGATAGGGAAATAGATCTATGTAGATATGTCTATATGTAAAGTATTAAGGTAGCAGATGGACAAGTGCTCCCTCAACCCAAGAAAACTTTGTTCTAATAACCCGGCATTTTGCGATGCTCACCTTCCCTGACATGATCACTAAAGACAAAATGGGTGCATAAGCAAATGTGGTGAAGAAAGCTGATGGTGCACAGCTATCAAAAGATATAGCATCTTGGGTATTAAAGGCTTGAAGATAAACAAGCGGCCAACTAGCACAGAAGCAGCAAAGCCCAAGTGGAAGAAGCACACCAGCCTGTGTGATCACGAGGCAGTCGTAGGATTAGGTATCAGTCATCCAAGACCCAGAACAAAAATTATATTGATGTGAATGAGGGGAAGGGCAAAATTATATTGATGTGAATGAGGGGAAGGGCAGAGTTGAGACCCAAAGCCCATCTGTAGACAATTGGACATCCCCTTACAGAAGGGTCACAAGGAAGAGACGAGGAGCCAATCAGGTTGCGGGAAAGCACCGATGAAACTTAGAACTTTCCTCTAGTCCTTACAGACTTCCTCTGCCCCTACCCCCTACTATCAGGACCCCAATTCTACCTTACAAATCTGGCTAGACCAGAGCATGTACACTGATACAGATAAGAGCTTGCAGCAAGGGAATTCAGGATAGATAAACCCCTCCGGACCAATAATGAGAGTAGTGATAACAGGAGTGTAAGGGGAAGGTGGGAGGAGAAAGGGGTAACCCATCACAATGATCGACATATTACTTTCCCTCAGGGGGACGAACAACAGAAAAGTGGATGAAAAGAGACAGTGGTTGGTGTAAGACATGAAAAAATGTATAAATTATCAAGGGTTCTTGAGGAAGAGAGGTGGGGGGATGAGCTGATACCAAGAGCTTACATAGAAAGAAAATGTTTTGAAAATGATGGCAACATATGTACAAATGTGCTTGGACACAATGGATTTATGTATCAATTGTGGTAAGAGTTGTATGAGCCTCCAATGAAATGATTAAAAAAATAAATAAATGAAATTATTTTTTTAGAGGTTGTGGGGACTGCTAAAGGTTTAAGCCAGATCCAGGTAAAGATATAAACAGAGAAATATCATTACTAATGCCACATGGATCTAATCCAAAAATAGACAATAACAAATTGATATTTGCTCCTATTTTATTGACTTTGCAAAGACTTTTGGTTCCGTATATGATTACAAATTATGGATAACGTTGTAAAGAATGTGATTTCTGGGACATTTCATTGTGGAACTTATACATACACCAAGAAGCAGTTATTTAAAAAGAACAAGGGTATATATACTGCATCATTTAAAAATAGAAAAAGTGTGCAACAGGGTTGTATTCTTTTGATGTACTTATTCAATATATATGCTAAACACATAATTTGAGCAGCTGGCCTATCTGATGAACATAGCATCAGGATTGGAGGAAGAGTCATTAGCAATCCAAGGTAGGGAGATTACACACCCAAAACTGAAGATGAATTGAAAAAAACGTGCTGGTAAAGGAAAATGACTACAGCCATCCATATGGATTACACTTCAACATAAAGGAAACAAAAAGCTGCACAACTAGATTAATATGCAACATCATCGTAAACAGAAAATAGGGAAGGTGTTAAGGAAATTCAGGAATTGGTCAGGAAATCAAGCAATGTATTCCATCAGACAAATCTGTTGCAAACAAAAATGGTTCTTTGAGGACTAAGGCAGTCCTGACCGAAGGCATGGTATTTTTTTATAGCCTCATATGCATATTAAAGTTAGACAGCAAATAAGAAAGACTAGAGGAGACTTGAATTGATGCCCTTAAACTCTGGTGTTGGCATAGAATATTGACTTAGAAAAACACACAAATCTCTCTTAGAAGAAATACAGCCAGAATACACCTTTGAAGTTTGGACATCAAGATTCATCTCATATACAAGGAGGTACCCACCAAAAATGGAATTTTTTTTCAAAG
Organism: Echinops telfairi; assembly: GCF_000313985.2. Lineage (NCBI taxonomy): Eukaryota > Metazoa > Chordata > Mammalia > Afrosoricida > Tenrecidae > Echinops > Echinops telfairi. The sequence goes on from NW_022111319.1 coordinate 3,198,262, forward strand.
CTATGTATTTAGTGTTTTTTTTTTTACAAAGCAACCATATCACCTTCAAAGTACTCTCCCTTACACTAATACCTTCATCAAATCTGCAATTCCATTCTTGGAAACATTCTTCCAATTAATCTGTTTGGATGGCTGACAGCACTTCCTTTGTATTTTTCTTCACTTCTTCTACTTTGTCAAATCACTGTCTTTTCATGTTGCTCTTGGGGAAACAAAAAGAAGTCACGGAGCAAGGTCAAGTGAGTAAGGTGTGTTGGGCAAGAGAGGCATGCTGTTTTTTGCCAAAAACAGGTGCCCTGAGATAGCTGCATGAGTAAGAACATTGTTGTAGCAAAACCAGCCCCCAGTCTGCCACAAATCAGGCTTTTTGGTCACCCACTATTATGCAATCGTTTCAGAACCTCTCAATAGAAAGCTTGATAAACAGTCTGGCCTGGTGGAATGACCTCCAAATGCACTACAAGTTAGCATTTTTGTCCGTTTGGGAAGTTGATGGACCTCCAGAATGAGGTTTGTCATCAATCAACATTTCACCTTTTTTGAACCAAGAAAACCACTCATACACTTGAGTTTTCCCATAGTACTGTTCTTGTAAGCTGTGCTTAACATCACAAGTTTCTGCAGCATTTTTCCCAAGCAGGAAACAAAATTTCACAGCTGTATGCTGTTCTCTTAAATTGGCCATCACAAAAAATGAGGTTTGAGTGAAAATGAAACTGCTTTTATGAAAAAATTCACTGTGGCCCAAGAGAACCTTCCCAGGCGACAACACAGGGTGCACTAACTCAGAGCGAGTTGCTCCATGCTCACCTAGTGGGGGAAAATGCCTCCTACAAGAGCTCTGCTCAGTGGAGCTTTTTTCCTGTGTTTTGTTTTGTGTTCTTTTTGTTTGTGTATGTGGTGGGGTACCCCTTCCTATTTGCATGTGTTATTAGGAGCAAAAGTCTTAAAGAAAGACATCATGCTTGGTAAACTTAAAGGGTTAGCGAAAAAGAGGAAGATCTTCAATAAGATGTATTGGCACAGTTGCAGCGGTAATGGGCTCAAACATAAAACATAGCAGTTTGGAAGATGACACAGTACTGGGCAATGTTTCATTCTGTTATAAATAGGATCATTATTAGTTGGAATTATGTTAGCAGCACCTAACAGCAACAACAACAACTGTACCTTCTTAATCTAGTATTTTACCAGGTCAGGCAACACTTAGCAAAATTAATTTATTTTCGCTTGTCCTTTTTTCTGCCCTCTGCTATAAGTTCAGAAAACCAAACTCAATGCGATTGAGTCGATGCCAACTCATAGCAACCCTATAGGGCAGGGTAGAACTGCCTCTGTGAGTTTCCAAAACACTAACTGGTACAGGAGTAGAAAACCCTGTCTTTCTCTCAGTGAAAGGGTGGTGGTTTCAAACTGTGGACCTTGTGGATCGCAGCCTAACACATAACCACTATGTCACCAAGGTTCCTTTGTGTTATAAGCAGGCAGCAATAGTAAGAAAAGAAGAGATTATAGTTAATATATGATCTGGATTCTAATCTTTGAGAGTAGTGCAACTTTAAATAATTTTTTCTTAAAAGTTTGAAAGTTTTTTTCATTTGGTTTATAGACTGTTGATTTGCTTGGTTGGTTTCCTTCTATGGTTAACATTGATCTTTTATTTATTACTAGGGTTCAGGAAGAATGTAGAACTGCAAAAGGTGATATAGAAATTGGACTTTATACAGTTGAAAGGAAGAAAAAGCCATCTTTTACTGCACAAAGGGTAAGCTTTGTTTTATGGTACTTAGGATATACTGTTTTAAAATCTTTGCAAATGCCATGTTTTTGCAAGGAAATAGTTGTGTATTAAGGAACTTCATTTTTTAGGTACTTGCATATGGAGAATATTTTTTTAAACCCCATATTGGTATAAAACCAAAAATCCAAACCCATTGCCATCAACTTGCTTCTGACTCATAGTGACTGTATAGGATAGAGTAGAATTATTCCATAGGGTTTCCAGTTTGTGAATATTTACAGAAGCAGACTTTCTATATTGTTCTCCTGTGGAGTCAGTGGTTGCTTCAAATCACTGACTATTTAGTTAGCAACCACGTGCTTAGCCACTGCAGTACTGCGGTTCCTGCATATATGGCTTTTATTAGTAAGAATGAAATGATATAGGTATCAGAGCATATAAGGTATCTTAAAAAGTCTAGGACATGTAGATAAAGTATGCTTCTATTAAAAACATTTTATATGGTAAAGGAGAACTTTAAGATTGATTATTAATCACAAACTAAAGCAATTTCTCAGATGCCTTAGGCAAGAAGTAGGCAAGAGACTTAGCCTGTGGGCTACCTCCAGCCTGTTGCCTATATCATATCTGTAAATAAAATTTTACTGGAATATGACCACACTTAATCATTTTGTATTTTCCATAGCTTGTTTCATGCTATATATGACAGAGTTGAGTAAGTGCAAGAGAAAGTCTATGGCTCTCAAAACTGAATATATTTACCTCTGGTCCTTCAATGGAAAGTTTATTGACCCTTGCCACAGGTCTTTTACTGGTCTACCTAAGCATATGGGAGTAAAATATGATTAATGCATTGAGTAGTACTGGACTCATATTTCCAGTAGAAGCTGCTATGCATGGAGTAGGATTCCAGCATCCCATTAGGTACATGGTAAGCATTTTTGTAGTACTATCAAGTTCACCAAGGTAGGAGGACACTTTTATTCTTTGATGTGATATTTTAAAGAATCAGGGCGGGGGGAGAATCTAGGATGATTTTGATAAATAAATGTAGGCAATTGACCTTGAGTTTAAATTTTTTTCAACATTGATGAAAACAGTTTTAGGTAAGCATCATGTGAACAACTCCAAATATTCTCAAATCATTTTGATTCTTGCTTTCTTGCTTTCTATTTTGGTTTTGTTATTTTCTTTGATGTTCTCTGATAAAATTGTTTTCTTAGAGAGTTTGAATGGCACATCTGCAAGATTTTTATGCTTCTTTTCTTGTTAAGTTGATTTGTTACAGCTATGAGAATAATAGGGTAGTTGGGTTTATAGACACATATATTGAAAATACATATTTTACATATGAGGCTGAGTCAAAACGTATTGCTACAAAATCATAGAAAGCTTTATTAAACAGAAATATCAAAATGTGAAGCTATTGTTTCTCAACATACCCTCCTTCTAGGTCTATACACCTCTGAAGGCGGTGTTTCCATCTCTCTAACCCTTCCCTGAAGAATTCTGCACTCTTCGATTTACACCACGTCAAAATGGCAGTTTTGGCATCCTCGAGGGAATCAAATCGTGTTCCTTTTAAATGTTCTTTGAGTTTGGGGAACAAAAAGAAGTCTGAAGGGGCAAGATCAAGGCTGTAGGGTGGATGGGGTAAGGTTTCCCAACGAAATTCTCCTGGGACAGCCCTTGCTACCCTCGAAGATTAAGCAGGTTTAGTGTCATGATGGCAGACAGTTAGTTCCTTGTCCGAACTTCCCTAGCAGCAGTTTTCCATTTTCTTAAAATTTCTTCATAATAAAGCTCTGTGGTCGTCCTGTGCCCTTTAAGAAAAATGTGTCAAGATTGCCCCTTTGTAATTCCATGTAAGGATTACCATAACTTTTTGAGCTGACCTCTCTGCCTTGAATTTAACTGGCCCAGCAGCGGATCCCCTCTGAAGCCATTGCTTTGATGGAATCATTTTTGCCAATCTCCTTAATGAGAATACAACAAGTGTATTACTGAGGGAACTTGTTCGCAGCTATCTACTAATCTCAAGACATGTTTGAATACATTTTGCTTGGCATAAACCCATGCACGTATGGCCTGGAATCCTAGTAGCAATACTTTTTGACTTACTGTCATATAAGATGAAAAACTAGCTCTTCATACGTATTTACAAGGTTGTTAAACTTGTTTACATCTAATGGCTTATTAGGGTAATAGATTTACTATATAGCATTTTAATATAAACACTTAATACTTGTAAAGGTTTAGATAAAACAATTTTTACTTTAACTTGTTAAAAATTAAAACTTTATTTTGACCTACTTACCAAATGGATATACTGCCAAATCTTGTTAAAACCACAAGTGGATTATACATAATGACTCAATGTTTACTTCTCTGTTGTTCACATATGAGGGTACGTCAAAGAGTATTGCTTCAAAATCATAGAGCTATTTAGTAGGCAAAGTATGAAGATTTGAATCTATTTTTTTCCTGATTTAACCCCCAACTGGAGACAGTGTTTTCATCACCCTAACCCCTACCTACAGAATTTTGCAGTCTTCAATTTGCACCATGTCAAAATGACCGTTTTAAGATCCTGTAGACTCAAAGCATGTTCCTTTTAAATATTTTTTTCTGAGTTTTGGAAACAAAATGAAGTCCCAAGAGGCAAGATCAGGCCTGTAGGATGTATGGGGAAAGGCTTCCCAATGAAATCTTAAAGGGCAGCTCCTGCTATTCTCAAAGACTGAGCAGGTGCATTGTCACGAATGAAAAACGTTTCTTGGTGCTACTTTCCTGGCCTTTTTCTCATCAGTGCAGTTTTCAGTTACCTTTAAATGTTTTCGTAAAGTCTCTGTGATTGTCCTCTGTCCTTTGAGAAAATCGATCAATATTATGCCTTTGGGATTCTCTTAAACAGTTCCCACAATAACCTTCTGAGCTGTTCTTTGTTGTTGTTCCTGTTAGGTGCCATCAAGTCAGTTCTGACTCATAGCAACCCTACAAATGAAACCTTGCCTAGGCCTCTGCCACCCTCACAATTATTATATTTGAGCCTCTTGCACCTGCTGTCTCGAGCCATCTTCTTGAAGATCTTCCTCTGTTTTCATGATACTTTGCTAAGCTTGATGTCTTTCTCCATGGACTGGTTTCTTGAATTTAATTGGTCTAGCAACACAACTCCTCAGGAGCCATTGTTTTAATTAGACCTTCCTTTTGACAGCTCCCCCACCCCCAATAAGACTAAGACAAATATAATACTGAAAGAGCTTGTCTGCAGCTATCCACTGCTCAGGGAAACATGTTTAAATACGTTTCATTTGGAATAAACTTGTGCACATATGAATTGTACCCTGGTAGCAATACTTTTTGACTTAACCTTCCTGGGATTAGGCATGGCTTGTTTGTGTGTGTTTGTTATCTGTATGACTTGTTGTATCCCAAAATCAAATTATGTATTATGTTTAGATTAATGAATATAGATTGATTGAATTATGTCATGTAATTTTTAATAAATCACTCTTTGGTGTATTTCCTTTTTATCTGTATGAGGGTTTAGACTTAATTAATTCTAAACTTCTTTAATTCTTAAGAACCTAAGGATGCTAATCTAGAATGAAAAGAAGTATGGCTTACGAAAGCCAATTCTGTCTTTTAACATTTTAAC
>NW_022111319.1:3203979-3233510 GCF_000313985.2 Echinops telfairi
GCCCCATAGGTTTTTTAAGACTGTAAATCTTTATGGAAGCAGATTGCCAAATCTGTGCCCCTCAGAATGGCTGGCAGATTCGAACCATCTCCTTATATACCATTAAGAAATACAGACTGGTGTAGATATGTTACTTCATATTGTGAGGATTCTGAATAGTATAGTTTTTATAAATAACTGAGTGAGGAAATTCTTACATGCCACATTTTCAATATTGTCTTTAGCTTGTTCACAAAGTTCTCAAAATAGGAGAGTGATGAATATTAATGGTATCGTTGTATCTGGATGTTCTGCTTTGCGATGTGTCACCGCCTCTTGCTTGCCTTCCCATTCCCTATTTAACTGATTGAATTGACATATGTTCATTTTGTTTATTACTTGAATTCTTGATTTTCATTTTATAAAATCTTTTTTCCTTATTATCTATAGAATGATTATCAGCCTAGTTGTGGGCGGTCTTTAAGAAGGACACAGCGCAAGCGTCAGCATACTTATCAGACACGTTCCACCATAGAGCACAATTCACCAGCATGTCAAAATTCTGGTGTACAAGAAGAATCAGAGAGTTCCTCAGAGGTTAGAAATCTGTTGTTTATTCATTCAATAAGAACTTTTTATGTCATCAATTTGGATTTAGTTTTATAAATCACCTCTTTAAAATACAGTATTTCATTTATTTTATAGTAAAAGGTTTATTCACTTATAGGGCATTTTATGGACAACTTTTGATATCATAGTAAATTTCTTTGTATGTCTTACCAGATTTTTACCTCAGATATTATTTTGTTAGAGTATCCAACAAGACAGTGAAAGTTTGAATGAGAACATAGAAATAGAGCAATCTCCTGGAAACAAAAAGAACTGTAATATAAACAGTGGTAGCATATTAAATTAATCCTAGAATGAGTTGGTTATGTAATCAGTATAATATAAATAATCTTTGTTATTATTTTACCCAGTCATGGAGCCTACTTACTGTCAATTTTTTATTTCGGACCTTATTTCTTTCCCTTGATTTTATTTAGTTTGGGGTGAATGTACACACGTTAGGTTCCCATTTGCCAGTTTTAACACAACTTGTTCATTGACATTAGTTACACTTATCTGACTGGTTGCAACGTTTTTTTCGTGTCCTTTTTTATTTCCAGTACTTTAATTTCCCTGCCCCTGTATATTCTAATTTTTGCCTTTGAGTATTGTCGATCCTTTGATCTCATACTGATGGTTTTTGTGTAGTGTATATGTCTTAATCTCTTAATTTGTGTGTCACTCTGTTGCACTAAAAGATGATCTTGGGACGTCGGCTCGGTTTTAGGTTTAAGTAGTGTCTCGGTGCAATAGTCTCATATAGTCCTTGGCTCTCTAATTTCTGGTTTCTTTTACTTTTTTAAAAAATAAGAATTTGATTTCTACTATTTTTCTCTCATTTTCTCCAAGATCATTTCTTGTGAGCCTTGTCAGAACATTAGTGGTGTTAACTGGGCACCATATAATTCTTCTGGTATCTGAGTACATGAGCTTGTGGCTTATGTAGACTGTTTCTTCTCTGAATTTTTGGTTACCTTAATTCTATTTTGCTTCTGGTGAATAGAGGACCAGATTATGCCAATTGACTGACTAGTCCTACGAGCTATGGTCCTAAGCTTTCAAACCCAGGAAACCGGTCTTTAGTTATGTTTGTGAAGGATCTGTAACTTGTGTCAGTAAATATATGTATCTGTAGCCATGAATTTGCCTTTATATGTTCCTGAGCTAGTCCTAAGGCGCTCTTGTGGCACTGTCAGGTAAATGCTCGATCTCTTGCATACCTACCGCTCTCTCCGTGTGCCTGTGCTCATGGTATCTTTATATGTATTTATTCTTATCTTCTTAAAAGAGGGTGAATATAATACTTGACTTGTATTACTTAGCATTATACCCTCCAGGTCTGTCTTATTAACTTTTCACTGACTTGTCATTGTTCTTTATGGTTACATAGTCTTCTGTGTTTGTACTACAATTTGCTTATCATTTATCATCCTGATGGGCACTTCCAAATTATTTCCATTTAATTGCTATTGTGAAGAAAGCAGAATGGACATTGGTATAGGTATTCATATGTCTATGTGTGTCATTATTTTTACATCTCTAGGGTATATGCCTAGGAGTGTGATTGCTGGATCATAGGTTTATAGTCTTATTCCTTGTTGCTTTTAAAAGTGCTGTACCATTTCCCATCATGGTTATGCCATTTTACAGTCCCACCAGCAATGGATAGGAGTTCCAGTTTTCCCACATCCTTTCCAACATTTGCTGTAATCTATTTTTTTATCAGTGACATTTTAGCCAAGGTAGTTTTGATTTATATCTCTCTTGGATATCCTTTGTGATGAAGATTTTGTTCCTGTCATTTGCCTAATTTGTAATATAGTTCATTATCATTTTGTTGTTGAGTTGTTGACATTTTTACATATTTTAGAGATTAGACCCTATTGGGTAAGTTGTTCCCAAATATTTTTCCCACTCTGTAGGTTGTCTATTTACTCTTTTAATGACTTCTTTTGATCAGCATAAGGTTTTAACTTTTATGATGTCCTATGTATGTATTTTTTGTCTTTTATTTTTGCAGTTATATTTCCTCCTGTTTTGTTTGTTTGTTTGTTTGTTTGTTTTGCAAAAGATTAAGTGCTACAGTTTTCTCCCTATGTTTTCTTCTAGATCCATGTTTTCTTTCTTGATCCATTTTGCGTTAGGTTTTTTGCGTATGGCGTGAATTGTAGATTCTGTTTCATTTTTCTGCAAGTGAATATCCAGTTGTGCCAGTGCTGTTTATCTTCTCCAATGACCCCTTGTTGAAAACAAGTGTCCATAGGTGTCTTGGTTTAATTCTTGGTTCTCAGTTCTGGTCTTTCACTGGACCATTACCAGACTGTTTTGATTATATTATGTTTTGATGTCAGGAAGTATGGGCCTCCTTCTTTGTTCTTTTTCTTCCATATTGCTCTGACTACATAGGGTGTCATTCCTTTCCCTGTTTTTGTTGAATTTGAATTAGGATTGCATTGTATGTGTAGATCACTCTATGTAGAATTGACATACATACATTATTTCACAATGCTAAGTCTTCCAATTCATGAGTATGGAGTGTCTTTCCATTTTGTAGGTCTCATTTAGTTTCTTGGAGTAGTGTTTTCTCATTTTCATTGTGTAACTTTTGTTATGCTTCTGGTTATGTTAATTCCTAGTATTTTCCTTTGGAAACTATTGTACAGCTTATTATTTTCTTGATTTCATTTTTGGTGTATTCTTTGTTAGTGTTGAGGAGTCCAACTTATTTTTGTGTTTTGATCTTGTACCCTGTAGTGGTGCCAAATTCTTATATTAATTCCATTAGTTTTCTTGTGGAATCTGTAGGATCTTCTGTGTATAGGATTATGTCATCTACAAATAGAGTTGCTTCTTCCTGTCCAATTTAGATACCTTTTTTTTTGTTTGCTTTATTGCACTGATTAGGAATTCCAGTACAGCATTGAATTAAAATGGTGGTAATAGGCAGTCTTATCTTGTTGCTATTCTCAAAGGGAGGGCTCTCAGACTTTCTCCATTAAGTGTAATATTGGCTTTTGTTTTTGTATATATGAATACTTTACTTGTTCAAACATAACTTCTTTATGGCACTAGAATAAGGAATATAGCAAATTTTTAAATGTTCCTCCCATTTGTAGTTCTTTCCTTTTGTTCTCTTAACAATTGTATGTGCCAGTACATAATAGGGGCTAAATTGTGCACTGGCAATGTATGGCACCCACAATGTTCCTTCTCCTGTCAATCATGATTCTTAGACTGTCCTTTATCAAAATAATACCCCTCAGCACAAAAACTTGATTTTGAAGAAATGATCCCATATTGATTTAACTCCCCCCCCCCTCTAGAATCCACAATCAGGTTCCAAACATTCTCTTTCTTCCTGAACTCCTTGGCATCATCTCCCGCTTACTACCACCTGAAACCCTTATTCTACTTTCTGTTCCCATAGGTTCATCAATCCTGGGTTTCGTATATTGAAAAACAGAAAAAAACATTTTAACATAATAATGGTATTTTGGTAGTATTTTTTAAAATAATTCTCTTTCTACTCTTTTAAGTGAATATATATGAAAGAATTTTTGTTCTACAATTTGATTAGAAATAATTCCATAGGTAGGTGGTATAGATAAAACAAGATAGATCATGGAATAATTGTCTAAGTTGTTGATATTATATATACAAAAGTTCGTTATTTTCTGAACCTCTAGAGGTATTTGTTTGAAAATTTGCATAATATTAATAATTTTTTGTCCATGGAAAATAATTAACTTGGTGAAGGCATGTAGGTATTTCTTTTTTGGCATGTAGGTATTTTAAAGGAATAGTTAAGAAACTTGTAGATAGATCTAAGTAGTGTATTTTATCTTTGATATAATAAAGATGTTTCATATCAGTTGCATAGTATATTCCAGAAAAATATTTTAAACTTAATGTGATTGTTTCAGATATACATAGAAAAATGATTCTTTAGTTTGTAACTGAAACATTGTGTTTTTGTGGGAATAATAAGTATGTTATAATTAGCATTCGTTGTTAACTCTAAGATTAGAGATTCAAGTCTACCCCGAGTTACCTTTAAAGAAAAGCCTGGCATTCTACTTATAGGCTGCAATTGAAAATCTGGTTAGCAATCAAAAATCCTCTGGAACATAAGTTCTACTCAGACACACATGAAGGTGGCTTGGGTTTTGTTAATTAATAATATGTTAACTAACAATACCAATATATCTCAATTGTTTGTTATCTATTGCAGGAAGATGAAACTGTTGGCACAAGTGATGCTTCAGTAGAGGATCCTGTCATTGAATGGCAAAGTGAAAGTTCCTCCAGGTAATTTTGATCGTTTTTTTGGTCAAAATTATTCATTGATTGTCATAATATTATGTTCTTATAAGAATTTGGTCAAATCAGATTTAAAATAATATAACAAAAAATATGGATTGGGAAGCACCAGGATCGGTTGTTTTGTCCTAACCCTGCCAATATCTTTTGGGACTTGTTACTCTGAGTTTTAGTTTCTTTATCTATAAAGAGGTTCTTTTAAAATACAAGAATCTATTTCTTGGCAGGTTATGTATATTTATTTCAGTTTTAAAGCAACCAATGTTTTAAAACTACTGTTTCTGGAACTAAGGTTCAACCTTTTCTGATTACTCCCCTCCACCTATATAGTTGTGGATGTAGTCCCTTTCGCCTCCCTATCCCTATTCACCTTGCCTGCTTCTTTATGTGTCCACATGTAGATTAATGTTTGCTATTAGTGATAGTGCAAGATTGTGTATGCAGTAGTATTTACCCTTGTATCTTTCCATGTCTTCCTTTATAGTGACATTGTGCTGGTCAGCCTTTCATTTTATTGTATATTGATTGTCTCCTTAATCCAAGTTAGTAGGTGTCTACCCTCTCACTACTCCTCTCATCCCTGGTTACCTTCATTTTTTTTTTCCTGTATGTAAACTTTTCCTTGACTTTTTATAATAGTGGATTCATACATTACTTGCCCTTTTGTGATGGATTTATTTTACTTAACATCATATAGGTTCATCGAAATTATGAGGTATTTTACAGATTCTTCATTTTTTAATGTTCCATAGTATTATATTCTATGTGTGCAATGGTCAAGCTACTGATCAATTGGTGAAAATTTATCAATTGATGTCCTTATCTCTTTACTATTATGATATAATACTGTAATGAATATGGGTGTACATATACCTGTTTTTGTCCTGGCTGTTACTTCTTTAGGATATATACCTAGTATTGTGATTGCTAAACAAAAAGGTATTTATATTTTCAACTTTTTAAAGACGTACCATACATATTCCCCCCAGTAATATGTGATAGTTTAATTTCTTAACACCTTCATCAGCATTTGCTCTTTTTGGACTTACTAAACTTAACTATTATTACTGGGGAGAAATGATAGCTTGTTGATTTGGCTTGAACCACTAATGGCTAGTGATCCTGAGCATTTCTTCACATGCTTGTTGGTCACATTAATGTCTTCTTTGGTAAAGTGCTTGTTTGTATCCTTTGTCTAATTTTATATTGGATTGTTTATCTTTTTTGCTGGTGAGGTTGATATGTTGGATATGCTATCAAGTTTTCTCCCTAATGTATAGGCTCTCTTTTTACTCTTTTGGAGAAGTCCTTTGATCCACATAGGTATTTAATTTATAGAAGATCTCAGTTACTATATAATTTATTTTGTGCTATGTGTGCACTTTAAAATTATGTTTGATAATCTATGCCATTGATTCGGATCTCTGAGTTTTGTTTTTTTTTTAAGTTTTTCTATTTGCTTATTTTTAATAGTTTTTATGTCATATAATTCATGGGCCATCCAGTTCAATGATTTAAATGAATTGAAAAGAGTTATGCAATCATCACCACAACCAGTTTTAGGACATTTCCTTCATTCTTATACCCATTATTATTAGCTCTGTATTACCCCTTCTCCCCAAACATCCTCTCATATAACCCTAAAGAACTATTTTAGTTACTGTCTCTGTGGTCATGGTTATGCATGGGATGGCCAACTGCAAAATCAGCAGTTCAAAACTTCTAGCTGCTCCAAGGAATCAAGATGGGGCTTTCTACTCCCTTAAAGACTTCGAGACTCATAAACTCACAGGGTCAGTTCTACCCTGTCTTAAAAGGTTGCTATGAGTTGGCATCAACTCAATGGCTGTGAGTTTGGGTTTTGGGTGTTATATAAAGAAAATTATACAAAAATACGCAAGAACAGCAAAACACAAGAAGAGCTGAATCCAAGAGAATGTAGAAGATAACAGAAACTAGAACAAATTAAAAATTAGTCAAGAGGGTAAACAAATGGTAAGATGTTAAATTTTAACCTAATTGTATCTGCATTAATTGAATTTACAATGCACTTTATGTGAAGACAAGACTATTCACATCCCTGGTCATTGTTCTGAGGGAGTTCAATGGAGGCTTAATCCTCTTGGGGAGTCTGCAAATGAATTTTGTGATTTCACTCTCTAAGTTTGCCTCTCTTTTTAAAAATAATATTTATAATTTTAGGTTTCACATTTATGTGTTTTATCCATCTTTGAATATTTTTGTATGTGATGTGAGATATGGATATTGTTTCATACTGTGCTGCAAATGGATATCCATTTTGTCAGCACCATTTTTTAAATGGTTAAAATGATTGTTCCTCATTTAACGGAACTTGGCCTTTTGTTTAAGATCAGCTTTTCTTAGGTAGAACATTTTAGTTCTGGATTCTCTATTCTGTTCCACTGGTCAATGTATCTGTCATTGTATCAGTACCGAACTATTTTGACTACCGTTATTTGTGTTGTAGGGCTTGGAAAGTGTGAGACCTCTTCCTTTGCTTTTCTTCTTCACTTATTTGCTTATCTGGGGTCTCTTTTCTTTGCAGATAAAGTTAGTGCTTGGTTTATCCATCTCCTTAGAGAATATTGATAGAATGTGGATCATGGTTACATATTATCTGTAGATTGCTTTGGGATTAAATCTCTCTCATGATGTTAAATCTTCTTTCCATGAGCATCTGTGGTAAGGTTTATCCAAAGTGTTTTATTTTTTTTACAGTAGTTGGAAATGACATTATTTTCCTTCTCTTTTTAGAATTTTTCCTGTCTGTTCTACAATTGGTTCAAGTCTGTTCTTTTGTCTTTTCAACATATTAACTATTTCTGAAATTTTAATGTTCATCCTCTAGATTTCCAATTGTTCTTTTTATAGTTTCTAATATCTATTTATTTATTTTGTTGTTTTCCTTTTGTATTGTCTTCCTTTATTTTTCTAGGGTATTGTGTGTATTTCCTTGATATTGTTTATGGTTTCTTTGAGTTCTTAGAAGGCTCTATATACTATCTCTTGAATTGTTCTTTATTTTGGATATTTGCTTATGGTATCTTTGCCTTCCTCTTTGTTTGGTTTGAAGTCGTTTGTCTCTGGGATGTTTTAGTCTATTTATTTGTTGATTATGTGTTGGCTTATTTCATTATGATGGTTTTGCTCTAATTTATATCCAGATGTTCAGGTTAGAAGGTTTATTAAATTTGTTGTGCTTTTGTTAGAATTTATTTTTATCGAAGTTAAAACAGTCTTTTCTATCTTGATATCATCCTGACTTATGTGCTGCTTTGGTCGCACTTAGTTTGGCAGTACTGAGACTTGTTTTCCAGGTTTTTGGAGTCTCTGGAGTATAGGTGTTGGCTTCTGTTTGCTGGACATGACGAACAGCTGCGGGTAGGTTGAGCAGGTGTCATTCATAGTATTTTGTTGATGCAGTGGTTCAGGAGCAAGTCATGGCATTCACCCTTTGGATGGGTAACAGGTAATATGTGTGATATAGATATGGCTAACTAGTGGGAATAAAATAGCTGCCTACCCCTGGATTGGCAGAAAATAAAGAAGATGGGGTGAGGGAAAAAAATGAGGATAAGGAGTATGGGGGGAGGAATAAACAAATGAAAAGTAAAGAAAACCCAGAAAGAATAAAACCACACGACATTAAGATGAAATGAGTGTTTGGTAGCCTTGTTTCCCCTTCCAAATCAATAGCCGTGGTAGAAAGTAGCTAGAGCTCCTCTAGGACAGATTCATGCATCTGCATACCTCCAGTAGCGAAGATGGCAGGCACAAGTCTAAAGTTCAGTGAGAGCAGGTATAGTAAATGACAGGGACGGTAGATATATCTGCCCTCCCCTGGCTTCCCTATTGCCATAAGGCAAGAATCAAATATGCCTCTATGCTCCTTCCTTCATTATTATTCTGATACCAACTGTTCCTCCACACCACTCTACATCTTTACTGAGTTTGGTAATCTGTTGATGTGGCCACACAGAACTCACAGACTATCCCCACAGTTAAGGGGATTTATTGGGGAGGCTAATATGTTACCACAGGTCAGGATCAGCAAGCAGTAATGATACAATCATTGTTCTCCTTAGCTAGCAGCCATGTCTCTCTCTGGTTCTCAGCCTCTCAGCCGTGTGGTAGCCATGTCTCTCTCTGGTTCTCAGCCTCAGTCACATGGTCCCTTGACCTTTGCCTCCATGGGGAGCTAGTCCACCTGACACTCTGTTCCACAGTTCCATAGTCTTAGGCCAGATAAGGAGAAAGTACCCCATAGTCTCAGTGCTACTGCTCTGAGTCTCCATGCCACCATCTGTAATGCTTGTGGTCTCAGAGGCCTCTGCCACTTAAGACATAGATCTTGAAGGTGCTCTTCCAGGGTCTTCCAGGTTTCTTCCTTCTCTTTCTGTTTCAAAGATGACTCATCCTTATAGCCAAGTGGGAACAGGGGGGTGGTAACAAAAACTGTCCAATTCCGTCTCTCACTGTTAAACCTTGCTTGCATAGTTCCACCTAAACCATTGGTGAAGTTGCAGCGTATTGGGGAGAAGAGCCATATTAAGAAACTTTATGGCTGTAAAGGGAAGCAGCCCTAATGAAATTAGAGTGTTGAGTGGCAAGGAGGGGGGAGTACCTAGCCACTGGATTTGTAGGGTGGAAGAGGCTTCAACCCTGGCCCTCCTATTTGTCACTGGACAGGGGCAGCAGGGAAAGTAGGAAAGCACTTATCCAGTCACCATTCAATGCTGGCATAGGCCCGATGCACTTCTAGGCAAGCATAGGCAATTATTCAGTTCCTGCCCAGCCTCAACCAAGGAGGATTGGGTGTACCCAGAGTCCACTCTCTCCAAACACAACTCATAGGACTTCCCCTCCTTATGGGCCGTCAACCGAAACATCTAGGACTGTCTACTAGTGAGCTATTTCCTCATCCTTGGCTGGCTCCCCTAGCCCTATAGTTGCTCCTGGAATTAGAGAAGCAACCGTTTCGCCTGTTTTACTGCACTTTTCCAGATCGAGCTCATGTCTTTCTCACCTTGTTTAATTCTGCATCTACCACGATATGTGTCCGTTCCAATGAGGACTTCATGAAGTCGACCTCTCCTTACCTGGGGGTTTTGCATTTTGTTTCTCAAAGTGGTTGTAGATGCAGTGCTCGGCCCAGGCTCCATTTCTCTTCTCAATCACTCTTTTGTTTACCTTTATAAATGGTATTCAGTCCAGACTTTTATCTTTTCAGTTGATGCTCAGAGTTCCAAGATGATTACCTGTGTGTACCCCACTTGTTTTTTGTTTTTTTTGATGTCTCTGTTGTTGACATGTTCAGTGGAGTTTGTCATCAGGATGAAATCTTGTCCCCATCCCCAGGTTCATATTTTTAAAAACATTTCGTGATTTGGTATGTTGGGCCAGGTTGTCTAGAGACACAAAATCAGTGACACTCATACAGGGAAGAGCTTTATCATGAAGAAGTAATTTGATGTCAAGAGGGCATCCCAGGCCAGTCCTGCTCAAGTCCACACGTTTGATGCGAGCTGGGACCCTCTTCAGACTCATATAGCTACAGGCTGATGACACAGAGAAGTGAAGCATGAAACAGGACGCTCACAGGCCAGTGATGCAGAGTCACGTGGATCCAAAGTTGATGGCAACATGGCAGAGTACCAACACGTCTCAGGTTCAGTTAGCCGGCTTAGGACCAGCCACCCCTGGAGGCAGGCAGAGTCCCAGCAAGCAGGAAGATAAAGTGGCAGAGGGAGAGAGAGAAGTCCCAAGCTTCTTGCCTTTTGTACAAAAAAGTTTATAACCCAAATTTCATCAGACTGTGACCCAATGTATGTGTTGCCCCCCACCCCAACACTACCCAGGAGTGTCTAGTTGACACCCCCAACCATCACATTTGGATAGAGATTTTAAATCCTATTATAGGAAACAAAACATTCTACTTCATCTAAGAAACATTTCATTATAATCAGTGGTTCTCAACCTTCCTAATGCTGTGACCCTTTAATACAGTTCCTCATGTTGTGGTGACCCCCAACAATAAGATTATTTTCATTGCTACTTCATAACTATAATTTTGCTACTGCTATGAATCATAATGTAAATATCTGATGTGCAGGGTGTATGAGGCGACTCCTATGAAAGGGTTGTTCCACCCCCAAAGTGGTCACGACCCACAGATTGAGAACCGCTGACTTAGATAAGAATCATATTGGTATTTCTTTCTCCCATGTTAATTAAAGTACAAATGATGTCACTTTAAAGGTTTTTTGCTTAAAAATGATTATCTTCAGTTATAAAACTAATCCATTCCTTCTCTATTTTATATACTTATAATTTTGCTTTATTTACAGTGATTCATCTAGTGAATATTCTGATTGGACCGCAGATGCAGGGATAAATTTGCAACCTCCAAAGAGACAAACGAGACAGACAACACGGAAAATATGCAGCAGCTCTGAGGAGGAGAATGTGAAGTCATTAGAAGAAAGGGAAAAGAAACCTAAACAGACTAGAAAGAAAGTATGCACTTTTGCATTTTGTTGTTTGTTTGCCTTTGACATTTGAATATGTTGTGCTTGACTTTTTCTTAAGAGTAACATTTCATCTGAGAAACTAGGTAATGATAGTTTAAAATTACTTCAGAATACAAAGATGTTTTGAAATTTATGTTTTATTTAAACTATAGGCTCTTTGTAGCACTTATAAAATAATAAATCAGCACAGTATAAAGTCCATTTCATGTCACCAGTTATACATTTCTGTATTTTTTAAACTTTTAAAATAGAAAAATATGGTAATTAAATTATGTAAGACTCCCCTTCCAGTTCATTACGTATTTTTATTTCATTCCACTGAATTTCTTTCCCCCTCTATAAGTAAAACTGGTTGGTTTTAGATGGGAAGGATAGTTCCTATCAGGAAAAATTAAGCAACACATTAAATAATTTCTTAATTATTTTAGTTGTATGAAATTTATTCAAACTCATATGCAAAAATATATTTTCGGTTTTATTACAGTCCTATGTTTGTAACATTCTCTATGTCTTCATGTATTTATGGTGTATATATTTGTGAACTGTATTTTAGAAAGGAAGACTAGTTTCTTTGGCCGGTGAACTCAATGAAGAATGGTTTGCCCCTCAATGGATCCTGGATACCATACCAAGACGTTCTCCATTTGTCCCACAGATGGGAGATGAGGTAATTATTACCTGCTCTTTTTATCTCTTATAGCCTCCGGAATAAGTTCATTAATTCTAGAACATTTATATTCTTAAAATTATTATGTTTTATATACTTTTATTTTAACTGATTTGCTTAATTGTTTCGTCTTGTGGATAGTTAACTAAGAAGCAAAAGCAAACAAACCAGTTGCCATCAAGTTAATTCTGACTCATGGTTATGCCATGTGACAATAGAACTGTGCTCCTTAGAGTTTTCATGATTTATTATTTTTTTGGGAACAGATGACCAAGCCTTTCATTTTAGGTATCTCTAAGTGTTTAGGACTTGAACCACTAGCCTTTAGGTTAGCAGTAAGTAGTACATTAATCATTTATACCACCTAGAGATTTTTTTAAGAGATAATGGGAGCTTACAATATTAATCTATTTTGTTAAACTCGGTGGTACATCCTAGTAGCCTTTAAGACTGGTGTATATTAAGTAATGATAATTGTTCTGGTAATGAGGAAGGTGTATAATAGACTCACACAGTGAAATATGCCAAATACATAATTTTAATAAAGTAACTCATAAAGGCAGAAATACTGGCATACATTTTATACAAATGATCTCTTAATAGGTATGCTACTTTTAATCTTATCTATTAAAGCCCTTCATCTAAATATCATTTACCCAGGTACACAGTTACCACAGATCTTTGATACCTTCTCCTCAATATGATCTCTAATTCCCACCTAAATTATTCCTCCTTATGGTTTCAACCCACCAATCAGTCACTCCTCCATGGGAGAAAGTCGAGACTTTATGTAAAGATTTACCACCTTACACACCCTATATAAGGTCTCTATGAGTCAAAACTAATTCACTGGCAGTGCGATGATACATGTTATATTCTATGTTGTATTTATAGTTTTATGAGTGGGGCTTTAAAAGTTTGCAGGAAAATTCTATTATCTTTTAATTCATCTTTTTCCACAAACTTTTTGAAGACGCTCTCACTTGTCTACATGTATATCTATATTCTTGAGGGAAAAACATTTCTTTTTATGCTTCATAAGTATCTAGTATTTGTGGACTGTAAGAAGAGAATACATGATAAATACTTTCGGAATAACATGTTTAATATTAGCTTTCTTAAAATTATATTTTATGCTAAGACTTAACTCTATATTTATCATTCTGCTAACTTATAGTAGCTAAATTATAAGTAGAAAAAGATTTACATAAAATCGTTGGCAGCATATGTCGGTATATTATTTAAACTCATAGTTTAGTGTTCTTTTATTTTACTTTCTTTTGCTTATCGTCACCTTCACTTTAAAATTATTGACAAGAAAGAAACTTTTATTTTAATGAATTGAGAGCATGGTAGTAAATCCTGCCCTAAAAGAACTGTGTAGTTTCACCAAACACTTGAATACATTTTCCTTTCATGTCAGGTTAGTTCTGATGTGAATGCTTAGAATACTTTTCATTTAATCTTAAAATGACTTAATTTTGTGTCCTGTATGTGATTATAACTATGCACACACACCAACACATGTGTGTACACATATACATGCCCACCCACACAAGGGTTAGTAAACATATATTGCTATAAAATAATAGAAATCTTTATTAAACCAAATTTCAAAGTATTGTTTATCAACGTATTCTCCATCTTGGTCTATATATTTTTGAATGGCATCTCTCAAACCCTTCCCCCAAAGAATTCTGCACTCTTTAGTTTATACCATCAAAACGACTATGGCATCCTTGAGGGCTACCCATTGTGTGCCTCTTCAAAGTTCTTTTCGTTTTGGAAACAAAAAGATGCTTGAAAGGAAAGGTTAGTACTCTAAGGTAGATGAGGTAAGGTTTCCCAGCAAAATTCTCATACGACAGTGCTTGCTACCTTCAAGAGTGAGCAAGTACATTGTTATTATGAAGAAGAATTCCTCAGCAAAATGTTCCTACCTTTTTCTAATCAGTGCAGTTTTCTGTTTTCTTGAAATGTCATAAAAGGCCCCATGATCGTCCTGTATCCATCGAGAAAATCTATTAAGATTCCCACTCACTGCCATCAAGTCCAATAAACTGTCACCATAACTTTTGGAAATGACCTCTTTGCCTTCGTTTGAACTGGCAAACAGATCTCCTCGGAGACCACCATTTTGGTGGGATCATTTTCTTAACAGCTTTGTTGGCATATAATTCACATATACAATTCAGTAGTTCAATCATATTAAAAAGAGTTGTATAGTCATCTCCACAGTCAATTTTACAAAATTTACTTCTTTCTGGTAGTCATTGTCATCATTTCCCCATCTGCCTGCAACGTCCCCTGCCACACCCTCCAAAAAATCAATGCAGTCACTGTTCTACCCTGCCTAGATTTCATACATAAAACAAAGCAAAATACAGACAAACAAATGAAAAAAATATTTCAATCTGCATGATAGCAAGGCTATTCAAATCATTCGTCTATGGTCAGAGGGGATTCACCAGAGGCTTAATTCATATGTGGTCTCTGTGAATGGATTTTGGGCTCCCACTGTCCTTGATAACCTTCTACAAACTGGATGGTCACAATTTAAGCTCTGACTTGATTCCCTCCTTTGGATTTAGTTTTTATTATTCACAATCCTTGGTTCACTCAGGTTTGTGTATTTCTTCCAAGTGGGCCCAGTTCACGTCTCACTCAGATGCCTGCTTGTTTGACGACAAGCCTTTAAGACCCCAGATGCTCTTCTTTCTAATAGCCAGGCACCATCTAATTTCTTCGCCATACTTTGTTATAGCACTCATAACTTCAATCATCTCTTCATGAGGGAGAACATTAAGCAGGTCCATGCCATAAGAGCTGATTGTTCCCAGATTGGGGCTAGAATGAAATGTGAGCTCAAAATGGTTGAATGTCTTTGAAGGTATCCTAATTAGATGAAGACAAATGTATTACTCAGAGAATTTTTCTGCAGGCATCTACTGATTTTAGAAACCTTTTTTTTTTTTTTGGAATAAACCCATGTACATATGAATTGGAACCTTAGTAACAATACTTGTTATTTACCCCTGTGTGAGTGTTTGTGTGTGTGTGTGTGTAGTGGATAATATTAGTATTAAAGTATTGATATTTAAAATATCAGTTATATCAGAAATGTGGGTGAAGGCAGACAGTGGAAAACATAAAATATGAAAATAAAAATAATTTATAAATTAGAAAGGGCTCACGAGCATGAAAGGAAGGGTGGAGGAGGGAGGGGAAAAAAGAGGAGCTGATACCAAGGGCTCAAGTAGAAAGAAAATGTTTTGGAAATGATGATGGCAACATATGCACAAATGTGCATTGATGTCTGGATTGTTGTAAGAGCTGTAAGAGCCCCCAATGAAATGATTTATTAAAAATTAATAAATTAATTAGATGTAAGTTATGACTGGAAAGATGACCAGTTTTGTGTATATTCATTTAGTTATTTTAACCATAGCAGACTTAGAAAGTCACTAAGGTTAAAGTGCATATGTGTGTATTGTTTATATTACATGGTACTTAATGCAGGGCTATATAGGCATAAGTACTGAATGAACATCATTTAATGGTAAAAATAATTTTTATTGTACATTTTTAAAAAAATTCCAAGTGTGGCCAACAGAAGAGAGTGTTTAAAGGTGCATTGTACTGTATAGAATTATTAAAAGAGGAAGCTGCTGTTTAATACCTTATGTCCTTTCTTTTAGCTTATATATTTTAGGCAAGGGCATGAAGCTTATGTGCGGGCTGTAAGGAAATCAAAAATATACAGCGTTAATTTACAGAAACAACCATGGAACAAAATGGACCTCAGAGTAAGTTTGCTAATTTCATAAGCTCTATCATTGAGGTGGATTTTTAATTAAGTTATTTGACAACCCTCTTTTGCTAAATTTCATGCATACTTTGCTGCTAATTGTGTGTTCAAGATAAGACGATACACAATACTCTTCATACAGCTGAGTGTTGTGGGATACATTTATACTTTTCTTGAGTTTATATGCTTTATATGGTCTTAATTATTTCACCTAATTTCCTTCGCGTCCTCTAGGGCAGTGGTTCTCAACCTTCCTAATGCCGTGACCCTTTCATACAGTTCCTCATGGTGTGGTGATCCCCCCAACCATCACATTATTTTCGTTGCTACTGCATAACTGTCATTTTGCTACTGTTATGAATCAGGCAACCCCTGTGAAAGGGTCATTGGGCTCCCCCAAAGGGGTCGCAGCCCACAGGTTGATAACCGCTGCTCTAGAGCAAAGCAGGAGAGTTCCCTGGTCTGAATATGTTCCCCATCAGCAGCATTGTACAAATCAAAAGTTCTAGAACTGACTAGATAGCTTGACTGTAATCACCCTCAAAGACCTGTCAGATCTGGATTACATTAAATATCATATATCTCAAGAACCTTAAAAACTTACAGTGCTTTGTGGATCAAAGAATAAACTATTTCCTTCATTGTTTTCAACATGCTAATCATCATATAACAACCCTTCATTTACCTGAAAAACACTATAAAGTTGCCCTCCAGATGCTTGTTGGAAAAGCAATAGAAAATAAAATGCAAACCTAAATAGAAATTATACACACACACACACACACACACACACACACACACAAACCTAACACACTACCAAGAAGTCAATTCTGACTCATTGCAACCCTATATGACAGAATAGAACTGCCCCTGTAGGTTTTTTGAGATTTTAAATCTTCATGGGAACAGCTAACCTCATCTTTTTCCTGCAGAGATGCCGATAGATTTAAACTGCAGACCTTGAATGCATTACACACTATGCCACCAGAGCTTCTCATTCATATATACATACATACATAAATACATACACACATACATATATTTATATACCTATAAAATTATATTATTAAGTATGTCATTGATACATAACTAAGTGAATGTTCTGGCTCACTAATAGATGACAACCACCTTTTCTGAATCAGATGGAAGTTAAGTTCTCTTTTAGGATCATGGGAATAAGTAAAACATAATGGTTTCTTATTTTTCATACTAATATTATGGTTTCAGGAAATTGTGGGAGACCACCTGTGTGTGGTGTAAGAGCATGCGCTTTTGGAATGACACCTGGATTTCAATACCAGCTCTGCCATATACTAGTATATAACTTTAAGCAAATTATGTGTGAGGGTCAGTTTTGTCATCTGTTAGATATGACTAATAATGCAATAATGGGAGATAGTATTATAGACATTTTAAAAAGTTTATGTCTGCTCCCAAAACATATGCATGTACACCTATGCATTCACATAGTTTATTTCTGCTAACAAAACAGCTCTTAGGCAGGCAGAACATGGAAAATCCCCTATAGAGTTTTCTCAAATATACATGACTACACATTATATCAGATGTACTGAATTAAACCCACTACCATTGAGTTAATCGCAACTCATAGCAACTGTCTCAGGTAGAGTAGAATTTCTCCACAGGGTTTCCAAGTCAATAACTCTTTATAACGTAGACTGCCTCATCTTTCTCCCACAAAACAGGTAGTGGGTTGGACAGGTGACCTTTGGGATAGTAGCTCAACAATCAACTCATATCACCACCCAAGAAACCATACCAAAACTCCCTGGCATCTAGTCAGTTCAAATTCAGTGTCCCTATAGGACAACGTAGAACTGCCCCGGTGGGTTTCCAAGACTTTAACTCTTTATGGGAGTAGAATGCCCATCTTTCTCCCATGGAGCAGCTTTTGGTTTTGAACTGCTAACCACTGAATTAGCAACCCAATCCATAACCCCCTATGCCACCATAAGCTTCAACCTATTAATGGTCAGGAACCTTGTCTTACTTATTACAATTATATTCAGATAAGTTTATATCATTTAAGTAATAATGAAATATTATGCAAATGATAGGCAGTTTATTTTGAAAATAATATTATGTTGATATTTTCATGAATAGGAGCAAGAATTTGTTAAGATTGTAGGAATCAAATATGAGGTTGGACCACCCACGCTATGCTGCTTGAAACTTGCATTTCTGGACCCTATTTCAGGCAAAATGACTGGAGAATCTTTTTCTATTAAGTAAGTAACTTTTTTCTGGTTCTCTGTCGCTGTGTGTGTGGTGTGGGTGTGCGTATTTGAATATTTATTGTGTACCCTATAGAGTATAGGATTCTGGAAGAGGAAACAACACAGGCTTAAAAGTACAAAGACCAATGTGTAATTCTTGATTTCTCCACTTAAGTGACAAGTTACTTAATGTAAAATGAAATATAAATACTAAAATAGCTTTCTCAGAATAAAAGGAAACCTTTACAAAGTACTTAGTTCTATGCTTGAAATACGGTGCTTTCTTTTATTTCTGTTATAGTAAATAAGTACATGACATATCTTCAAATTGAGCTTGACATAGAGAAGGAAGAACATCAATTCTAAAACCTAATATATAAAATGCTTATCTTAAATATTAAGGGCACTCATTGATATCATTATGTTATTAAGGTAATGCAGCAGTAGGCAGGGAACTGCTGAACAGATCATTGCATATGGGGTTTATTTAATTTATGGCATTTCTAGGAAGCTTTGTAATATTTTGCCTGATAATTCCACATTTAAAATGTCCTTGGACATTTAGTAATATGAGGGAGCTTCAAAAAAGTTCATGGAAAAAATAGAATTTTCCACGAACTCTTTGAAACCCGTTTGTATACACTCTATATTGATTTACATCTGCTTTATTTTTTGAATAGGTATCATGACATGCCAGATGTCATTGACTTCCTTGTGCTGCATCAGTTTTACAATGAAGCTAAAGAAAGAAATTGGCAGATTGGTAAATATAATATTGTCCCTTATTAATTGTGAAGTTTTGAAGTAAACTACCTCTTTTACTCTCATTTAAAAAACATAAATAAACTAGGTGACCAGACATGTAGGCAAAACAATCAGCCAGATTAGAAGAATTAAATTAAATTTTCTTTTCAGCCTTTTCACACATCATGCATAGCCTCAGATGTGTCAATAGATACCTTCTCTACTACAATATAAACCAGATTAGAAAGAAAATTGTCAAATCAATTGACCTAAAACAGAGCACTTGATATTTGGATGTGTTAAACAGATCACTGCTGGTTGTGGTTTATTTCGGTCCTTCTTTCTTTGCTTCCTACCTTCCTCTTTTCCTCATTCTCTCCTCTCCCTCCCTCTTCCTCTCCAGTATTTCTCTTTCCTTTCCTTCTCCTTTTCCCCTCCTTCCTTCCGTGCTTCAGAGCCCTGCATGAAATGAACCAGAACCTCTCTCTGTTTTCTCTTCATTTCCCGTCTTACCCCAAAACAATAGAACACTAATATAAGGGGGGGAAAAATTAAGGACAATTGCTTATATATTACCATAAGAAGAAATCAGTATAAACAAAGTAGAATCAGATCCCAAATTCAATTCTTAAAACAGTCAAGTTCAATCCGTATTTCGCTTACCTAGATCCTTATCTAAACTCTTCCATTGATACAAAATATGGGATTTGGCTTCTGACAGCATTAGGCCAGAGGTGATTTTGTCCCCTGAGCTCAAAATATACATTAATCACATTCATTTTTTGCCATGTCACACAGGAATAACCAAAGACTACAACCAATGGAAAGATTCAAAATTTTAATTTTCCATGTTCTTTACAGAAAATTACCCGATAAAGTGCATGGCCATCTAGCTATCCAGAGAATAAACACTATCATGAGGCAGAGGTCAAACAAACATCTTCTCTCCATCTTTATGATTGCACAAACGCTTCATATGCCTAGATTTTAAAAATATCTTTTTAGCCATCGCAAATAGTTTTGAAAGGTGAGGCCTTATACCTTGATTTGGAATCATGGCTCAGTCATTATTTGATCTTGAGCAAGTTTTAACTTCACTGGGCCTCACTTCGTTCATCTATAAAATGTGGAGCACATCATGACACATCTATGAGATGTAAAAATGAGTGAATGTACAGAACATATAAAATTGTACTTGGCACATAGTGAACACTGTGTAAATGCTTCCATTAGATTTTTTTAAACTCTACTAATATGTAAGAAACATTTTTTTTGTTGGTAATACTTAGATTTTGTAATTCTCAGGCATTAAGAAATAGAAAACTAATATGTAAAGATTTTTTAAAGCAAACAATCTAAAAGGAAAAAAATATAACATACATATAGTACAGTAAGGAGTATACCTAATGAGGAACCCAAGTAACTAATAAAGCCTAAATTTTGTTATATAGCATTTATTTAAAATGACATGGAGAGATCTGATTTATTTCAGGAATTATTTTAACACATGAAAATGTCAAAAAATGTGAAAAATAAGGTAAAATTCAATTATCTGGGAAAACTCAGATTGCATAAAATTTCTATTAATGCTACTTGTGTATCCAGCAAACAGCAACAACATAGAGTGGGTGGGGTTTAGCTAAGCACACCTCTTAAAGAAATGTTTAAAATATCATAGGTGATAGATTTCGCAGTATAATAGATGATGCCTGGTGGTTTGGAACTGTGGAGAGTCAGCAGCCTTTTCAACCAGAGTATCCTGATAGTTCTTTCCAGTGTTACAGTGTCCAGTAAGTATGGTTATCTTCTTTACTACCCTGCATAATACTGTATGTGGACTTTCTGTAAACCTTATCAGGAATACTTTTTTCTAAATTTACTTAGTATTACAGTGTACCTGTAGGGAAGAAATTTGATGATGATAACCCTTTTGGTCCAATATGCATGCCAAAGCAAAGCAAGCACTAAATACTTATTTCTGACTTCCTTATGTCCTAATTTTCTCTGAGGAATTTCTGCCATCGTAAGAATTAGCAACTATTTGTTCAAAGAGAATACTGAAATTGTGTGTAATGTAGTTTTAGATCTTTAGCGATCATATACATTCTAGGCAATTGTGATTGCATTATGTTTATAGGGGGTACTATTTTTCGACATCATTTAATTTTTCATGCAATTCCAGGATTGTAACTTTTCTTCTAAATGATGTTTTCTTTTCAAAAATTATAGAAGAAATGTTTATTCTGTGAAGATTGAGTTTCCACATTGCAGGTGACAAGGAGATAATAGAAACATTTTAGAAGGGTTTTATTACATAAGTTATCAGGATAAAGTAAAAAGAAAGAAGTAAGAAAACTATTAAATTGAATGTTAGTTGAAACGATATTTTCTTTTGCCTTCCCTATTATTGAATTTATAATTTGTTGGAAGAAAAAAACCAAGACTAACAGTCATACTGCCCTCTCAATTTCATATTGGTAAATCATGTTGTCTTTATTTGCAATTACTATCTTTATTCAAGTTAATGTTACGTTACAGACAACAATACTGCCCTTTTGTAAAATTTACCCCCAAAATATGAAAATTATGTTAGCATTCAGAAGAGTTGTGTGGATTTTGTTTGCATCTTGTAATTTTTTTATAGTTGGGACAATAATGAGAGAGAAAAGATGAGCCCCTGGGACATGGAACCAATTCCAGAAGGAAGTAAGTATGCTTTTCAAAATGAATTATAATTCTTTTCACAATAAAGTGGCAAAGGCATGATACTGGAAACTAATTATTTTTTATTTTTCATCATATACGTAGCTGCTTTTCCAGATGAAGTTGGTGCTGGCGTTCCCGTGTCCCAGGAGGAGCTGACTGCTTTACTATACAAACCCCAGGAAGGCGAATGGGGGGCTCATTCCAGAGATGAGGAATGTGAACGGGTTATTCAGGGCATCAACCACCTCCTTTCCTTGGGTATGATGAATGCAAAAGAACACAAAAGAGCTTCAAAATTTCATGGAAAAGTTGAATTAAAAATTAATGTAATTTTTCATGAATTTTTGGAAGCCTCCTATTAGGAAAATTAAAGAGAGCTAGAGAACTCACAGAATTTTGGTTTTATAAAAGCAAATACATTTTCTCGCTATATTTTTCACTTTCAACTCACAGTCACTGGATATATATAGATATAGATATAATCTCCAAAGTAATTGGCCAAAGTAATGACTGACAAAGTTTTTAACACTCTGGGGATTAATAGTAAAGGCAAGCATGTACGTGTTTTCTTGTTTCTCAAGTCATTTTGGCTCTCTAGCTAGTCCCTTAGCCTTATTTAGGCAGGATTCCGTGGTAGAGGCCAAAACCCTTGTGGTAAGAATTGTACAACTCTTCTTGATGAGATTGAACTATTGAATTTATGGTATGTGTATGGAGATGAAGTGCCAATAAAACTTTTTTTAAAAAGACCCAAACCCAAACTGACACTCTCGAGTCAGTTCCAACTCATAGCTACTTCATAGTCTCTGAGGTTATAAATCTTTACAAGAGCAGACAGTCTCATCTTTGTCCCACAGAGATGCTAGTAGGTTTGAACCACTGGACTATGTAGCTTGTAGTCCGACACCCAACCCATATAGAGACACCAGGGCTTAGTGGGGAGTAATGCAACTTAATCACCCTAATCAAGAGCCTTGATGATTAAACATTTGGCTGATAACTGCTAACTCAGTGGTTGAAACCCCCCAGCCTTTCTTATGGAGAAAGATGTGGCAGTCTTGCTTTTGTAAAGATTACAGCCACAGAAACCCTATGGGGCAATCTTACTTTGTTTTACAGTATCTCTTTGAATTGGAATCAATGACAAGCCACCACAACATCAAAATAATAGTTATCATTCCTAAAATATATTACTTGAGAAGTTGTTTTAATTTACAGAATTTAAATCCAATGCATGTTAAAAACAACATAGATATATGCAATAAAAATTAAGTCATCGTCATTCTAGTAATGTAGTGTATCACTCTTTCTTGCCTATCTTTGAATGTTAATTTAGGTTTTAACATGCAATATGAATTTCCTTTATAACTTTTAATTTTGGTAATTCTGTAGATTTTTCTAGCCCTTTTGCTGTTCCAGTGGATCTCAGTGCCTACCCCTTGTATTGTACTGTAGTTGCATATCCAACTGACCTCAACACCATCAGGCGGAGACTTGAAAATCGCTTTTACAGGTCTGTTTAATTTTACCAGTTATTATGAAATTCAAAACATTGTATTTTTTGCTTTCCTTTTTGCATGATGACACACTGACATGCGTTTTCCATAGTGCAAAGTTATCATTCAAAAGATATACTCCAAAATTTCTTCTAAAATCACCATAATTTCCATTTATTCAATAAATTATCGCAGTCTTCTTTGGTTAAAAAAAAATGAGGTAGAGAAGGAAGCACAAGGGAGCATAAATCATGAATAAAACAAAATTAAAATTAATTTTTGATTATTAAACATAGATTAAGTGGTTTTGTGAATTCAGCATCATTAAGGTGCTTTTAGAGATTTAAATCACCTTGTTGAGGTCTTAGTAGTTAATTAGATTTAATTACCAGTCTTGAAAATGTATATAGGAAGAGAGGCAAGTTTAGTTTTGCTTGAGAGCAATTATGAGATGATTATGTATGTTCCCCCTCTCATCCCAGTTTCCACTGTGCCCCAACTGCAGTTATTCCATGAATTGTTTAATTTGCGTTTTGTAACTGAGATTTAACTGTATTTTTATAGTACTATATTCCATCTTATTTACTAATATCTGGCATTAAAGTAATAGGTAATACATCATAAATTATATCCATAATCCATATTAAAAATCTACTTTTTAATATTCTAGTTTGATTTTTTCTTATTCTTGTTTCTTCCCCTGATAAGTAGACATTGTTTTAACTGTCAAAACACTTAATTTTTGTTTTTTGTCATCCATAATATTCTCAGTCAGGTTTTTCCAAATGTTAATTAATATGCAGTGCAGTGGTTTGAAGTGCTTTCCTGTTCTTCAAGTAATGTGACTATATCATCTCTTTTTTTGTGTGCACACCATTAAATACATATATTGGAACACCTTTGGCATAATATGATTATTACCTGATTGTTCTGAGTTGTATATTCCTAGAATAGACATAAAATATATTAACCAAGTCTAACAGAAGGTGTTTTTTCTTACATAGGAGAATATCGGCATTAATGTGGGAAGTACGCTACATTGAGCATAATGCCAGGACTTTCAATGAGCCAGACAGTCCTATAGTTAAAGCAGCCAAAATTGTAACTGATGTCTTACTTCGTTTTATTGGGTATGAAAGAGTTTCTCTCTTCCAATGTTCTCAAATTCTGCGGATTTTTCTTATTATTGAAATGAATTTTGATTTTTCATTTTTAAATAACTTTTTGTAAATTAGGTGGGGGGGTTACATTTCAGATCATCAACTCTGTATTCAACAGCTTAAACTACTAACAAATGAATTTTGATTTATCTGTCTTGTTTCTTAGGGATCAGAGCTGTACTGATATCCTGGATACTTATAACAAAATTAAAGCAGAAGAAATAAATAGTACTGATGCAGAGGAGGTAAGATACACAACATGATTAGGAATGAAATCTTTTTTTTATTTTGAAGTGAAACATTATGTATAAGTGTTGTAATTGGCTTTGAGCAGTGAAACAGATTTCTGCAAGCTGGGTGAACACTTGACTCTTCTCCCATTTAATCCTTTAATTTGTATTTAGATGGCACATGCCAAAAATTTAATAGTGCTACAATATTTAGTTAAAGACAGATATCCAGTCACCCTATTTGACTCCATGGGTTTTAATAAGCAATCAACACTTTACTTTTTTAGCCTTTAAAACAAGATATATATCCCAGTATTTTAAGAGTGATGAGATAATGGGAATTTTAGTGTAAATTTTATTTTCTGTCCATTATAAGAGAAATATTAAAGTTTAGGCTTGATCATGTACAGTTTTAGTGGTTTCATGGAAATGGTACTTGACTTCCTTTATGAAAATTTATAAAAAGAGACCAATATTTTCTTAATGAAATTGAATCTGCACTCTCAGCAGACCCTCGCGTATTAGCTTTTCCCATTCACTCAGCCAGTTTATACTGGAGGCTATGATGCAGAGCAAAACCAAGAGAAGAGGATGGAGCAAAATGGAAAACGATGGCTCAGAAACCTTTAGTGGAAAGCAATTTATCTGAGAGATGAGTGACTCAAATAGACTAGATTCTATTGCATTGGTATGAAATATTTTGCATGTTCAGATGGTCTGTGTTGTAAATATCCAGAATCTATGGTTTTCTTTTCACTATTCCATAAAAATGGCTGTAACAATAAGATACTATAGGTATTCTTGGAGTTAAAAGTTATATATACAGTAGTAAGGGAAATACAAAGATAACAATTAGATATCATCCTCTGAAAACTATTAAGAATTTATCATATGTATTTCTAATATTTTCTCTGACTTTTCACATTAATGTCCTTTGTCTCAGGATTTAATAACAGCAATAATTTATCCTCATAGTAACACTACTCGTGTTAGGATAGAAAGTTCAAGTACATTTTAATTCAATAGCTTTCATTTTACAAAAGAATACCAATAGCTCATGAATTTAATATTCTCCTAGTCATTATTCTTCTTATTTGAATTGCTATCATCAGGTTTACAGTAGTACTTGTGCCTTGCTTCTTTGTATTATAAAATTATCACTCAGACTCAGATAGGTCCGATCTTAGCTAGTGTTGCTGAAACAGAAGTACTACAAATGATGTCATTAAAGAGCCTTTTTCTCACAGTGTCCTCAAGTCCTAATTCTTAGTGAACCTGTAGAACAGAGTAGAACTTTCCCATAGGGGTTCCTAAACTGTCAATCTTTATTGGAGCTGATCACTAGGTCTTTTCTCCTGAAGAAAAGCTGGTGAGTTCAAGCCCCTGACCTTTAGCTTCTGCGTGCTTACCTGCTGCTCCACCAGGGCTTCGTAGTTCAAGAGGCTAGAAGCTCGAATTCAAGGTGCTGTGTACAGGGAAAGGTTCTCTCCCCATTGGCTCTGGAGGAAGATCCTTGTCTCTGTCTAATTTGCTCTTTATAACTCAGAAATGATTAAATTTAGGGCACACCCTACAGTGCTAATGCCTCAGTAAGATAAAATAAAACCACATTGCCAAAGGAGATTATATCCATAGGTACAGGAGTTATGATCCCCACACGTATTTGGGGGGCACATAATTTAATCTCTAACCAATACTTAACTGAAACTTAAGAAAATCCAGAACCAAGCCAGTTGTCCCAGTTGTCATATAGCAACTCCCATGTATGTAGACAGCTATACTTTATTTTTGTAAAAGAACTATTTCTTGAAATAGCAAAGGATTTATCATGAGTAATTCATGGATATATTAAATTGGTTTGTCATATAGAATAAGTTTGTTTTTTCTTGGCAAATACTGACACATATTTAGGTACAACATTAGCACATACCAATTACTACACATTTTCCTTAGTTGCTTTGCTGATTTAAAGAAAAACTTTGTTCAACTCAACTTTTTCAGTTTGTTCATAGCTTATTGGCAAAACTTGGAGTTAGTCTCCCCCTAGCCTTTATTCTCCTGCTTGCTCTATTAAGCAAAACTTTATTATGATTATATTTGCATGTGCATCTATCTTTATAAACATTGAATATAACTTAAATTTTTCTCCCACCCTCCGCATTTAATTTTAGGATACAGAGATGGTTGATTTAGATTCAGATGGCCCTGGGACTTCATCTGGAAGAAGAGTGAGTAGATAAATTGACTGCTGAAAATAAAAAATGTTACCTTCCCATATCAGATCTCCAAGGCCACCCTAGCATTTGGAGAACCCCTAGTGTTCAGGAGATTCAGTAGATCATTTTACTCGTGGCTGTAGTTTTATTATTGTGTAATGAAGCTTTGCAGCTGGATCATAAGAGACAAAAGCACTGACACAATCTGGGCTGAATGTGTGTGCCAACTTTCCATGCTCTCTCCCTCCTATGCTCCTTTATTCTTTCCTTAGCAATTAGACACAGTCTCCAAAATGTTGGGGAGGGGGTTGTTCATATAGGCACCCTCTGCCTTGTGCATACCAAGATTCAGTACAATATTCTTTATACAAACCGTCTCTGAACAAAAAATAAGACCGTTGGGTTAATTCCAACTCATAGTGACCCTATAGAATACAGTAGAACTGCCCCTGTGGGCTTCCAAGGTTATAAGCCTTTAAGAGAGCAAAAAGCCTCATCTTTCTCCAGCCAAGCAGCTGGTAGGTTCAAACTGCTAATTTTGTGGTTAGCAGCTCAACAGGTAACCCACTCCACCAGCAGGCCTCCACAAACATCCTAGTCACAGTTAAACCACCCTTAGGACTTAGAAGATGGTTTAAGTACCATATCCCCAAATGCTAAACAAGATCTATACGTAGGCTCTTTAAGAGACACATACTTGAAACCTGCAATAGTAATTCTTTTCTACATACTTTGC
Source organism: Echinops telfairi (assembly GCF_000313985.2). Lineage (NCBI taxonomy): Eukaryota > Metazoa > Chordata > Mammalia > Afrosoricida > Tenrecidae > Echinops > Echinops telfairi. The sequence goes on from NW_022111319.1 coordinate 3,231,439, forward strand.
TTCTGTGGTAATTAGCCATTTTAAGAAACAATTTCCTTTGTAATACTGAAAGAAATTATTTAAAAGAGTAGCAAATGGTTAAAGGCCAGAATTTATCATATCCATGAAGTCTTTAATTTTTTTAAACTTTATGTATTACTTTGAGAAAATTACGGTGATATTGTCAAGTATATGTAACTACCAGTAATTATAAAGGCCTGCCTTAACAACTATTCATGTTAGAGGAGAAAGCAGTTGTTTGTTTTTACTTTTTTTGAGGTTCAGATTTCTTAAAATGACTATTCAGAGTATGATAGTTCTTGCTGTTTCCATGCATGCAATATCTAGTCTTTGCATACTTGTGGTCAAGGGGGAATGGCATCTAAATTAAGAAAGTTAGCAGCTGTACTATCTTACATAGAGATATTAACATTAGGAATACATTAAAAGCAATGCCTGGAAAGTTAAAGAATTTTTAGATATAAGTTTAAAATCTGCAGGTCAAGTGCCAAGGCAGAAGACAATCTTTAAAGTGTAATCCTGATACTTGGAAAAAACAATGTAAAGAACTATTGAGCCTCATATATGAACGTGAAGATTCAGAGCCATTTCGACAACCAGCTGATCATCTTTCTTACCCAGTAAGCATATGGTTTTTAAAAAAATGGCCAGTAGCATAATTTTCCATAAAATTCTAAGATCTGTTTGACTCACTGTTTTCTTTCCTTCTTTCTTTATTTTTTTCTTTTGTGCCAGTTTATCTTTGAATCAGGAAAGTACGTAATTTGATTAGTCATATCTTTCTAAAATGTGTGTCATGTACTGTGTATATTATACAGTTGTAGAACAAATTTGAATCTAAAATTTCTTGCTGTTCTTGTTTTTATATCTGCTATTTAATAAATTTTTCTAACTTCTAGTATACTGTTCTACACTAAACTGTAGATGTTTAGTGACATTTATCATTTCTATTTATCTAGTTAGTGTACAAATCTACTAATATTTCTTTTCACCAAAGGGAAAAGTGTGAGAACTTAAATTATAGGGCTTTTTCCCTAAGAGTATACCTATTTATATATTAAATTAATGAATGTAGAATTCCTTCACCTTAAATTACAATCAGTAAAAACATAATTCCTATTTGTGGATCTTGAGTCTTAAAACATCATTGTGTTATAAGTCTTTTGTTTTGTTATGGTAATCTAGACATAATCTTTACCCTCATAGGGCCATCAAGAGCAAACTGGGGAATCTTCCATGTCATTTATTCCAGAACGACAACAAGATCCATTTATTTCTGAGGTAGACCTAGTTGTCTATTAAAACTTATGTTTGTTTTTGTATTACTTTCTTTGCAAAATGTCCGTACTCAAATTAGCCTTTTATAGCTTGCTAGAACTAGCTTCGAACTCAATGTTTTTTTTACTCTTTTGTGTGATTCTGCTTGTGTTTTTTTAATCGACCCCTGTTTGTAAGTGCGTTCTTTGGAGCATCCATATATATTTGCTTATGTAAACCTAAGGCTACTGTAGCAGAATAGAAAACATCAATTACAACAGTATTATTGTAGCTGTTTTCACCTGGACTTCATTCAGCATGCTGAGTAGGTCTTGTGAATTTTGATCATCGTAGTACACAAGTTCCAACATTTTTTCTTCAATATAAAACTTGATATTTTATAGACCATGTGTGTTGAAGTATCTTTGGTTTTAATCATGTTAACCAAAAAGAGGACCAATTTAGAACAATTGTGGTTTCTCATACTTTGAAAACTACCTTCTTTCTTTTTTATAATACCTCTTCGGTTTTCTCCTAAGAGGGAAATGTAGTGACTTAACTTCTTCATGATTCGCAATAAGGAAAAGGTTCTAATACTATGGCGATACTATTGTGTTACCCCCCAAAATATTCACTTGTTAAAATGTATAGTGTACAAGGTATGACAGTCAGCTTTGATTATATATGATTATCTCAAGAATACCTAATGTAGCTTTGAATGATTTAAGTTAATATAGACTCTCTTCCCTCCCCCAAACAAAACCAACCTAATTTTGATTCTATGGCTAAAAAACAAAACAAAAAATGAAAATATG